>NC_092177.1:1243956-1458956 GCF_045791955.1 Oncorhynchus clarkii lewisi | reverse complement strand
CCAAGGTCCCATGGGCCCTGGTCAAATGGCACCCTGTTCCCTGTATACTACCAAGGTCCTATGGGCCCTGGTCAAATGACACCCTGTTCCCTGTATACTACCAAGGTCCTATGGGCCCTGGTCAAATGACACCCTGTTCCCTGTATACTACCAAGGTCCTATGGGCCCTGGTCAAATGACACCCTGTTCCCTGTATACTACCAAGGTCCTATGGGCCCTGGTCAAATGACACCCTGTTCCCTGTATACTACCAAGGTCCTATGGGCCCTGGTCAAATGACACCCTGTTCCCTGTATACTACCAAGGTCCTATGGGCCCTGGTCAAATGACACCCTGTTCCCTGTATACTACCAAGGTCCTATGGGCCCTGGTCAAATGACACCCTGTTCCCTGTATACTACCAAGGTCCTATGGGCCCTGGTCAAATGGCACCCTGTTCCCTGTTTACTACCAAGGTCCTATGGGCCCTGGTCAAATGACACCCTGTTCCCTGTATACTACCAAGGTCCTATGGGCCCTGGTCAAATGACACCCTGTTCCCTGTTTACTACCAAGGTCCTATGGGCCCTGGTCAAATGACACCCTGTTCCCTGTATACTACCAAGGTCCTATGGGCCCTGGTCAAATGACACCCTGCTGAGGGCCATTTGTGACGCACCCAGCCAGAGAGAGACACTGGGATGCACAGAGCTTCTTCTGTCCATAACAGTGTCATTAAATAACATTCAAACCATTCAACCTGATAATGTGATCACTGTGACAGGAAGGAAGTGATCTGATCTCACTACTAACAGACTCAGCAAAGAGCTCATATGTCAGAAATAAATCCCATGTACCCCTGGCATAGCACATCGCTGTCCAACGAATGAAAACATCTTATCTCCAAAACATAATTTTTTCAAGAAATGGAAAAACCCCTGAAACTTCAGAAGCTATTTAAATAATAATAATGGTCCTGTAGTTCTGAAATGTTCAGAGAACACTGAGGGGAGTTACTGCTTTCAATATGTTCAGAGAACACTGAGGTGGGTTACTGCTTTCAATACGTTCAGAGAACACTGGGGGGGGGGTTACTGCTTTCAATACGTTCAGAGAACACAGGGGAGTTACTGCTTTCAATACGTTCAGAGAACACTGAGGGGAGTTACTGCTTTCAATACGTTCAGAGAACACAGGCGAGTTAGTGCTTTCAATACGTTCTACTCAGCAAACTGGATGCAGTTTATCACAGTGCCATCCGTTTTGTCACTAAAGCACCTTATACCACCCACCACTGCGACTTGTATGCTCTAATCGGCTGGCCCTCGCTACATATTCGTCGCCAGACCCACTGGCTCCAGCTCATCTACAAGTCCATGCTAGGTAAAGCTCCGCCTTATCTCAGTTCACTGGTTACGATGGCAACACCCATCCGTAGCACGCGCTCCAGCAGGTGTATCTCACTGATCATCCCTAAAGCCAACACCTCATTTGGCCGCCTTTCGTTCCAGTTCTCTGCTGCCTGTGATTGGAACGAATTGCAAAAATCGCTGAAGTTGGAGACTTTTATCTCCCTCACCAACTTCAAACATCTGCTATCTGAGCAGCTAACCGATCGCTGCAGCTGTACATAGTCTATTGGTAAATAGCCCACCCATTTTCACCTACCTCATCCCCATACTGTTTTTATTTATTTATTTTTCTGCTCTTTTGCACACCAATATCTCTACCTTTACATAACCATCTGATCATTTATCACTCCAGTGTTAATCTGCATAATTGTAATTATTTGCCTACCTTCTCATGCCTTTTGCACACAATGTATATATAGACTCCCCTTTTTTCTACTGTGTTATTGACTTGTTAATTGTTTACTCCATGTGTAACTCTGTGTTGTCTGTTCACACTGCTATGCCTTATCTTGGCCAGGTCGCAGTTGCAAATGAGAACTTGTTCTCAACTAGCCTACCTGGTTAAATAAAGGTGAAATAAAAAAAATAAAAAAAAGAACACTGAGGGGAGTTACTGCTTTCAATACGTTCAGAGAACACTGAGGGGAGTTACTGCTTTCAATACGTTCAGAGAACACTGAGGTGGGTTACTGCTTTCAATACGTTCAGAGAACACTGAGGGGAGTTACTGCTTTCAATACGTTCAGAGAACACTGAGGGGGGTTACTGCTTTCAATACGTTCAGAGAACACTGAGGGGAGTTACTGCTTTCAATACGTTCAGAGAACACTGAGGGGGGTTACTGCTTTCAATACGTTCAGAGAACACTGAGGTGGGTTACTGCTTTCAATACGTTCAGAGAACACAGGCGAGTTAGTGCTTTCAATACGTTCAGAGAACACTGAGGGCAGTTACTACTTTCAATACGTTCAGAGAACACTGAGGGGAGTTACTGCTTTCAATACGTTCAGAGAACACTGAGGTTTGTTACTGCTTTCAATACGTTCAGAGAACACTGAGGGGAGTTACTGCTTTCAATACGTTCAGAGAACACTGAGGGGGGTTACAGCTTTCAATACGTTCAGAGAACACTGAGGGGAGTTACTGCTTTCAATATGTTCAGAGAACACTGAGGGGAGTTACTGCTTTCAATACGTTCAGAGAACACTGAGGGGAGTTACTGCTTTCAATACGTTCAGAGAACACTGAGGTGGGTTACTGTTTTCAATACGTTCAGAGAACACTGAGGGGAGTTACTGCTTTCAATACGTTCAGAGAACACTGAGGGGGGTTACTGCTTTCAATACGTTCAGAGAACACTGAGGTGGGTTACTGCTTTCAATACGTTCAGAGAACACTGAGGGGGGTTACTGCTTTCAATACGTTCAGAGAACACTGAGGTGGGTTACTGCTTTCAATATGTTCAGAGAACACTGAGGGGGGTTACTGCTTTCAATACGTTCAGAGAACACTGAGGTGGGTTACTGCTTTCAATACATGTACAAAAATGAAAAGTTCCAAGGTTCATATCTGACAGAGAAGTGGAGTTAACTATATGTGATTACAACATAATTCCTATATAGTGCACTACTTTTGACCAGGGCCATTGGGCTATATAGGGAATAGCGTGCCATTTGGGACTCATCCAGTGTCTGAGATATCATTGTTTTGATAGAGAATGTTTAAGAGTCAAATACAACACAATGGTATGTAATAAATGGTAGAATTAAGTGGTGCTGACCCCCTTTAACATCTCATATGGAATGGTAGAATGAAGTGGTGCTGACCCCCTTTAACATCTCATATGGAATGAAGTGGTGCTGACCCCCTTTAACATCTCATATGGAATGGTGGAATGAAGTGGTGCTGACCCCCTTTAACATCTCATATGGAATGGTGGAATGAAGTGGCGCTGACCCCCTTTAACATCTCATATGGAATGGTAGAATGAAGTGGTGCTGACCCCCTTTAACATCTCATATGGAATGGTAGAATGAAGTGGTGCTGACCCCCTTTAACATCTCATATGGAATGGTAGAATGAAGTGGTGCTGACCCCCTTTAACATCTCATATGGAATGGTAGAATGAAGTGGTGCTGACCCCCTTTAACATCTCATATGGAATGGTGGAATGAAGTGGTGCTGACCCCCTTTAACATCTCATATGGAATGGTGGAATGAAGTGGTGCTGACCCCCTTTAACATCTCATATGGAATGGTGGAATGAAGTGGTGCTGACCCCCTTTAACATCTCATATGGAATGGTGGAATGAAGTGGTGCTGACCCCCTTTAACATCTCATATGGAATGGTGGAATGAAGTGGTGCTGACCCCCTTTAACATCTCATATGGAATGGTGGAATGAAGTGGTGCTGACCCCCTTTAACATCTCATATGGAATGGTGGAATGAAGTGGTGCTGACCCCCTTTAACATCTCATATGGAATGGTGGAATGAAGTGGTGCTGACCCCCTTTAACATCTCATATGGAATGGTGGAATGAAGTGGTGCTGACCCCCTTTAACATCTCATATGGAATGGTGGAATGAAGTGGTGCTGACCCCCTTTAACATCTCATATGGAATGGTGGAATGAAGTGGTGCTGACCCCCTTTAACATCTCATATGGAATGGTGGAATGAAGTGGTGCTGACCCCCTTTAACATCTCATATGGAATGGTGGAATGAAGTGGTGCTGACCCCCTTTAACATCTCATATGGAATGGTAGAATGAAGTGGTGCTGACCCCCTTTAACATCTCATATGGAATGGTGGAATGAAGTGGTGCTGACCCCCTTTAACATCTCATATGGAATGGTGGAATGAAGTGGTGCTGACCCCCTTTAACATCTCATATGGAATGGTGGAATGAAGTGGTGCTGACCCCCTTTAACATCTCATATGGAATGGTGGAATGAAGTGGTGCTGACCCCCTTTAACATCTCATATGGAATGGTGGAATGAAGTGGTGCTGACCCCCTTTAACATCTCATATGGAATGGCAATAGGAGTCGTAGCTGCTGGAAATGCTTTCATTGATTTCTACTAGTGTATATCCCAATTGTTTTTTTCCTTCTGAAATGGTTGCATTGTGATGAGGTCGTGTCCTCTGAATCGATGTATGGCTGCAACACAACTCACTGCTGTCAGTAATACAACACCTTGAACGTCCTGATACAACATGACTATGGAATGAAGCACTCTGCTGTCTATCTGACATGATTACCTCTGTGAGCAGCCAGCCAACCAGAGCATTCGATATTCACAAAGGATAAAGAAAACGAAACAGCCAATATCCGCTCTGTATTCTATAGATCTATACTCTATAGTCTCTGTATTCTACACGGAACAAAAATATAAACTCAACATGTACAGTTTTGATCCCATGTTTCATGAGCTGAAATAAAAGATCCCAGAAATGTTCCAGACACACAAAAAGCTAATTTCTCTAAATGTTGTGCACACATTTGTTTACATCCCTGTTAGTGAACATTTCTCATTTGCCAAGATAATCCATCCTCCTGACAGGTGTGGCATATCAAGAAGCTGATTAAACAGCATGATCATTACACAGGTGCACCTTGTGCTGGGGACAATAAAAGTCCACCCTAAAATGTGCAGTTTTTTCAAACAACAAAATTCCACAGATGTCTGTGGGGAGCATACAACCCTTTTGTGGGAAAATCTTATTCTGATTGGCTGGGCATGGCTCCCAAGTGGGTGGGCCTATAGCTGCGCCCCTGCCCAGTCATGTGAAATCCATAGATTAGAGCCTAATGAATCGATTTCAATTGACTGATTTCCTTATATGAACTGTAACTCAGTCAAAAATTTGAGAATATTGCATGTTGCGTTTATATTGTTGTTCAGTATAAATATAAGACATAATCTTTACCTTTTGGCACATTGATTTTGAAGATTAAAATAATTATCATTTTTTTGCAGATAGTGCATGGAGCTGTACAACAACATAGACAAAAATACTCTGATAGTGGACGGAGCACTGTGAACATCTATAAATGTCTCGTTAGAACGACCAGCTCCTTTTTAAAACCTCCAGGAGAAACAGAACAGTAAAGAACAGGAGAATTACAAGCTCATTCCAAAATAAAGAAAATTAAGAAAATTAAGACAAAATGCTAATTTGATATGTTATCGATACAAAAATGGTCCCATCTTGTGTTGAAGATGTCTTGGTTTTATACAAGGGGAGGGGCTCAGAAGAGAGAGGGGTGTTATGGGGGGTTGTAGTTTTTCCTCTTGAACTGAGCCAGGCAGTGTCTATCTGAAGGACAGCGACAACAAGACGGCCATATTCTGCCTACGAAACAGAGGGGCGGGGGGAGGTTGAAGGTCACTGAAAGCATTTATTTACCTTCCTTCAGAAGGGAGATAAATACACAACTCGGGCCAGTAAGGTTCACTGAGATAATACACAACTTAGTCCAGCAAAGTTCACTGAGAAAATACACAAACAAAACACAGTTCCTACAAAAGATAAAACTGTTTTAAAGGCTTCATATTTTTTCTGACAAAAACTGAAACAACCAGGAAAGAAAAAACAAAGCAGAAACAAACAGCCATGGTGGTTTGTTTCAGACCTCAATACAGCTGGACACAATCACTCAATACGTAGTTTGTAAAGAAGAACTACAAGAATGTTTCTCATGCAGATATTACGGTCCTCTTCAGGGGGGTAAAGGAAGTGGGGGAGTCTGGGTAATGTAGTCATCATGCAGCTCTAGCATTGCAGCATCAGTGGTGCTGGGAGAAGAGGGGGCGCTGAGCAGGTAGTGAGGGGAGATAGGGGGATGGGAGGAGGAAGGGGGGCTGAGAAGGTAGTGAGGGGAGATAGGGGGGTGGGAGGAGGAAGGGGGGCTGAGCAGGTAGTGGGGGGGACTTGAGGCTGAGCAGGTAGTGAGGGGAGATAGGGGGGTGGGAGGAGGAAGGGGGCTGAGAAAGTAGTGAGGGGAGATAGGGGGGTGGGAGTGGGAAGGGGGGCTGAGCAGGTAGTGGGGGGGACTTGAGGCTGAGCAGATAGTGAGGGGAGATAGGGGGGTGGGAGGAGGAAGGGGGCTGAGAAAGTAGTGAGGGGAGATAGGGGGGTGGGAGGAGGAAGGGGGGCTGATCTAGTATTGGGGGGGACTTGAGGCTGAGCAGGTAGTGAGGGGAGATAGGGGGGTGGGAGGAGGAAGGGGGGCTGAGTAGGTAGTGGAGGGAGATAGGGGGGTGGGAGGAGGAAGGGGGGCTGAGTAGGTAGTGGAGGGAGATAGAGGGTGGGAGGAGGAAGGGGAGCTGAGCAGGTAGTGGACGGAGATAGGGGGGTGGGAGGAGGAAGGGGAGCTGAGCAGGTAGTGGACGGAGGCAGGGGGGCGTGGGGTGTTAGGGAGGGCAACAGCATCAGATAACAAAATATTACCTCAGTTTCTCAAAAGAGACCATGAGGGCCAAGTCCTTGTTTGGGTTCCTCTCCGCTCCCCCTCGCTTGCCCTTCACAGTCTCCATGTTTGGGAACTTGGCACTGGTCTTGTGACGGTACAGTTTTTTGTGCGTGGGGCCTGGGCTAATAGAGTTGGGTTTGTCGAACATGTTGCAGCCCAGAGCGAGCTGGGGGAAGATGGGGTGGGAGGTGTTAAACTTGGCCTGGTTCTTCCCCACCTTGCCCCTGGCCTTCCTGCCCCGTCCGACCCCCACGGAGCCTGCTCCCTTCTTGCCCCCCCTCCCCTGGAGGATGTGGAGGGTCTTCATGTTGAGGCTGTTGGTGTCGGGCGGCAGGTCGCCCTCCAGCGGGTCCCACTGAGGCTCCATGGACTCCATCATGAACCTCTGGACCTCCGCCATGCCAGACACAATGTTGGACAGGATGTTGGATGGCTCCTCAAACTCCTGCTGCTCCTTCCCTTCCCCCAGGCTGGTGTTCCCCTCCGACCAGCCCCTAGGCCCGGTACTGCTACCACACCAGTCCCCAGTGCTACCGTGGCTATGGGGCTGAAGGTTCCCCCCCGCCTGCGCCTGGCCCTTGGCAGCCTTCCCCTCCAGCATGGCTTTGATCTTCTTAGAAGAGCGGCTCTGTCTAGGCATCTTCACCTTCTCTGTCTTGGATGCTCTGGGGGCCCGGCCTCTCTTAGGCCCCTGCTGTCCCCCTGCTGCCGCTGCAGCCTGTTTATAACCTGCTTTCCTCTTAGAGCGGGTGTTCTTCCCCCCCTCCCCCTCTCCGTTGAATGAGGGCCGCCCATCCACCCCGTGCTGCTCCGCCTGCTGCATGATTTCACAGTTCCACTTCGCCTCCCTGCTGATGTCACATCCTGTCACATGATCCTGGTACTCCGGGGCTTTGCCTCCTGTCCTCATCTCCCACCCCGTCACCTGGGGGGAGAGGTTGGGGGTCTCCGGGGACGACAGCTCGGACAGGGAGGAGTGTCTGAACTTGTCGGGGGTGAAGTTTGAAATGTCGAGGAGGTCTGAGGACTCTCTGAGGGGGGTGATGGGGTGACCCATGTTCTCCAGGCTCTGTTGGAACAACACCGTGGGGCTGCAGTGCTGCAGGTAGCTGTCTCTCCTCTCCTCCATCTCCCCTCCTCCCTCACGCTGTTCCCCAAAGCTCTGAGAGCTATAGTTGGAGGAGCAGGCAGACAAGGAGCCCACAGAGTCATAGCTGATCAGACATCCATGGTCTGAGCAGAGAGAGCCTCGCTGGTACTGCACCTGCCCCAGACAGACACCTGACTGACACACCTGCAGCTCCTGCAACCCCATCCCGTCCCCCTCCACAAGGTAACTCTTCTCGTACAGCAGTCTGTCAGTCTCTGATCCCTGCTGGCTGTAGTCCGACCCAGACCCCGACCCAGGCAGGCCGTCCGTCAAGGGCAGGAACCCGCTGGAAAGGAGAGTGGTGTCGGGGCCAAAGCCCCCCTGGCTGTGAGGGTAGCTGGGGCAGAGATGGGGCTGGTGGTTCCACATGGAGAGGGGGAAGCTGGGACAGTTTTGGGGGGACTGTTGGAGCTCTGACTCGGAGGGAGGGGAGAGGACACAGCTCTGGACTAGCTGCAGGGAGGAAAACGGTTTCTCCTCTAGAGAGAGACCTGGTGGATAGTTCTGCCTGGGGGTCTGTTTCTCCTCTAGAGAGAGACCAGGGGGATAGTTCTGCCTGGGGGTCTGTTTCTCCTCTAGAGAGAGACCAGGGGGATAGTTCTGCCTGGGGGGCTGTTTCTCCTCTAGAGAGAGACCAGGGGGATAGTTCTGCCTGCAGGGCTGTTTCTCCTCTAGAGAGAGACCCGGGGGATAGTTCTGCGTGGGGGGCTGTTTCTCCTCTAGAGAGAGACCCGGGGGATAGTTCTGCGTGGGGGGCTGTTTCTCCTCTAGAGAGAGACCCGGGGGATAGTTCTGCGTGGGGGGCTGTTTCTCCTCTAGAGAGAGACCCGGGGGATAGTTCTGCCTGGGGGTCTGTTTCTCCTCTAGAGAGAGACCTGGGGGATAGTTCTGCGTGGGGGGATGCTGGGGGTAGTAGGTGATACCTACCCTCCTGGAGGAGTCTGTGGAATCTAGTAGGGTCTGCAGGTACCCCCCTGGGATCACTGACACCTCTTCCTCCCTCTCCCCAGAAGGTACAGCTTGGTCAGAAGAGATGAGGACAGAGGCGCAGGAGGAGGAGGTGAAGGGGAATGTCTGCTGGTTGGTGGGATCCAGGGAGGAGAAAGGGGGGCTGGGTGTGTTAGAGCTGATGTCTGCCACTCGTACGCTGCCAGCAGGCTCCTGGTTGGTTAACACCCCAGCATCAGCAGCAGTACTGGCATCCGCCGCTCCATTCATCACGCTCCCCCCCTCCGCTCTTCCACCTGCTCCTCCCTCTTTCATTGTCTTGTTACTGCTCAGCCTGGCTTGGCTCTTGAATTTCCTTATCCTCCCTGTTTTCCCTCCTCCCGTCCTCCTCCCATCCCTCTCCTCTCTCTCCTGGGTGCGGCTCCTCTTGGCTGTTCCGGTGTGTGTGATGTCCTGTTGTTCTAACGATGCTCTTCCCCCTCCCCCCTCCTCTGTAGTAACAGCCTGATCAGAGACAGATGGGGTAGAACCTGAGTCCTGAGCTGCTGCTGATCCCTCCCCTGTCTGGAGGATCCTCTGGACACACAGCCTGTTGGCTATCTTGTATTTCCGTTTGGGGTGCATGGAACTAAAGGGGCGGTGGCGGTGCCTGTTCAGATGCTGTTTATCTCTGGACGCCAGCCGCAGCTGCTCCTCCCGCTCCCTCCTCCTCTCCTGCCAGAAGTCTTTCAGTGGAGACAGAGAGGAGTAGTGGTTCTCGCCGGCAGTGTCCAGGCTCATGGCAGCGTCCCCGGCAGGGTCCAGCCTGCCCAGATTCACAGACATGCGTCTCTGTCCTTTGAAGCGGTTGATGATTATGTACTTGGTGATGACTGGCGGCTCCTTCCGGGAGAATTTCCGTCTCTTCTTGGGGCACCAGTCCACATCCTCCTCCCTCTGTTCCGCCGGAAACTTCTCTCTCTTCTCCGTGGCGATTCTCTCGGTCTTGTCGTGGCTGTCGATGGAGTCGACGTCGTACAGGTAGTCGTCACTGTAGTGGACCTTCCTTTTGGAGCGCAGGCCGTAGTCCAGAGGGTCAGAGGGTCTCCTGGAACCCCTGGGCGCACTTCCTCCTCCTCCTCCCCTCCTCTGACCCGGCTGCACCTCCTGCAGGGTGTCCGAGGAGGTGCAGGAGGACTCGTCGCTGTACTCCGCATCCTCCTCGACTGAGTTTCTGAACTCCAGCAAGTAGTTGACAGAGGAGGTGGAGGAGAGGGGTGAACCCTGGGACCCCTGAGACCCCACTAGGGGATTAACATCCCCCACCTTCCCACCCTCCTCCCCCACCACAAGGCTCAGCTCCTCAGCTTTACCCTCCTCCCCTGTCCTCCTCCCCCCTCCTCCTCCTTCTCCTCCATCCTCCCTCTTGGCACAGTTGACCAGGACAGAGGGGAAGAAGTTGAACTGTGTGTCCTCCTGCAGGACGTTGGTCTTCTCTCTCATGTTGTCCTGGAAGGACTCGTAGCGGATCTTTAGAGAACACATTTCGCTGCTCAGAGCTGAGTCCTCGTCGTCGTCGTCAAACAGGTTGTCAACGTCGTCTTCGGAGAACAGGTTGACTGACAGGTCGGTCTTAGAACACAGGTCCAGCAGCTCCATCTTGGACTCACTGATAAACGACTCGAAGTAACCCCAGTCCTGACCCGCATTGGCCAGAAGGACCTCCTCACCGCTGACCTTGTCCGATAGCAGAACCTCCTCCCCTTTCACTTTGTCCAATAAGAGGACCTCCTCTCTGTTCACTTTGTCCAATAGCAACACTTCCCCCCTGCTGACCTTGTCCAATAGCAGCACCTCCTCCCCTTTCACTTTGTCCAATAAGAGGACCTCCTCTCTGTTCATCTTGTCCAATAGCAACACTTCCTCCCTGGGGACCTTGTCCAATAGCAGCACCTTCTCCCCATTCACTTTGTCCAATAGCAACACTCCCCCCCCGTTGACCTTGTCCAATAGCAGCATTTCCTCCACATTCACTTTGTCCAATAAGAGGCCCTCCTCTCTGTTTATCTTGTCCAATAGGAGGCCCTCCTCTCTGTTCATCTTGTCCAATAGGAGGCCCTCATACAGATTCTTGGTCGTGGGATCCTCTGCTTCTGTCTTCTCTCTGTTGTCTCCTGTCTTGTCGTTAGCGGTAACGAGGGCGGTAGTGAGGGCGGTGGCGTGGCAGGTTTTGGTCATGGAGAAGCTGAGAAGCTGGTCTGGCAGGAGCGGCTCCCCGAGGACCTCTATGACCTCCCCAGCCTGGCTCAGACATGGGATATTGATGCTGCGGATGTCAGAGATAGGGCAGGAAGTGGCCTCCAAGTCCTGGTGGCTTACCAGCCCAGCCTCGCGGTCAAGGTCAGGAGTCGTGGGGCCGGGGTCATGGATAGGAGCGGGGTCATGGATAGGAGCGGGGTCATGGATAGGGGCGGGGTCATGGATAGGGGCGGGGTCATGGATAGGGGCGGAGTCATGGATAGGGGCGGGGTGCCGGGTCTCGATGAAGCACCCAAGGCAGGTGGGCGTGGCCTGTAGAAGACACTCCTCTGTCAGATAGGACACACCCCCCAACTCCATCATGGTGGGGGGGGGGGGGGGGGGGGTGAGTGGTGAGGCAGGGGCAGGGGGAGGCAGGGGCAGGGGGGAGGCAGGGACAGGCAGGGGCAGGGGGGAGGCAGGGGCAGGGGGAGGCAGGGGCAGGGGTCAGGCAGGGGGAGGCAGGGGCAGGGGGGAGGCAGGGGCAGGGGTCAGGCAGGGGGAGGCAGGGGCAGGGGGGAGGCAAGGGCAGGGGGAGGCAGGGGCAGGGGTCAGGCAGGGGCAGGGGGAGGCAGGGACAGGGGGAGGCAGGGACAGGGGGAGGCAGGGGCAGGCAGGGGGAGGCAGGAGTCAGGCAGGGCAGGGGGAGGCAGGGCAGGTGGGATGCAGGAGTAAGACAGGGCAGGGGGGAGGCAGGGGCAGGGGGGAGGCAGGGCAGGGGGGAGGCAGGAGTCAGGCAGGGCAGGGGGGAGGCAGGAGTCAGGCAGGGCAGGGGCTCAGAAATGCACGACTGCAGGGGGAGAGAGGGAGCTGGGCCACTCTCTGCAGCAGGCGGAGGAAGAGGAGGAAGAGGGGAGGAGGATAGGATGGTAGAGATAAAGGGAGGACGGCAACATGGATGGCCACACCACACAGCCTCAGGTCTCCTCTCTGCTGACACAACACTCCTGGGGGACAGAACAGAAACAACAGTCTCAGAATCAGTAACCAGAAGGACACAGTCAGACAGAACAGAAAACATCAGGGAGACAACATCAGTCTGCAGATAGATTCAGACAGAACAGAAAACAACAGGGAGACAACATCAGTCTGCAGATAGATTCAGACAGAACAGAAAACAACAGGGAGACAACATCAGTCTGCAGATAGATTCAGACAGAACAGAAAACAACAGGGAGACAACATCAGTCTGCAGATAGATTCAGACAGAACAGAAAACAACAGGGAGACAACATCAGTCTGCAGATAGATTCAGACAGAACAGAAAACATCAGGAAGACAACATCAGTCTGCAGACTGATGTTGCAGACTACTGCAGTCTACTACTTTAAAGAACGCATTAGGTCATTAAATAGCCTTAAGATAGGAATGATGTGCAAGGAATGTTTCCAAGAGACCATCCCCTTAATGTCAAATAGGTCTTTCAAAAAAGACGTTCAATACACGTTTCATGGGAAAGAGCATTCATGTGGCCAACATCCCATTGGTGACCACTGTCCCAATACGGGACATCTCTAGACATGCTTAATGGGCCATTGAGTTAGGAGGGAATGAAATTAAAGGACATATAGTCAGCAGGAGATGAGGTGAGAGGGCAGTGAGTCAGGAGAAGATTAGATGAGATCAGAGGACATTGAGTCAGGAGGAGATGAGATGAGAGGAGATTGAGTCAGGAGGAGATGAGATGAAAGGAGATTGAGTCATGAGGAGATGAGATGAGAGGAGATTGAGTCATGAGGAGATGAGATGACAGGATATTGAGTCATGAGGAGATGAGATGAGAGGATATTGAGTCATGAGGAGATGAGATGAGAGGAGATTGAGTCATGAGGAGATGAGATGAGAGGAGATTGAGTCATGAGGAGAAGAGATGAAAGGATATTGAGTCATGAGGAGATGAGATGAGAGGATATTGAGTCATGAGGAGATGAGATGAGAGGAGATTGAGTCATGAGGAGATGAGATGAGAGGATATTGAGTCATGAGGAGATGAGATGAGAGGATATTGAGTCAGGAGGAGATGAGATGAGAGGAGATTGATTCAGCAGGAGATGAGATGAGGGTATGTTGAGTCGAGAGGAAGATTACATGAGATCAGAGGACATTGACTCAGGAACAGATGAGATGGGAGGACATTGAGTCAGGAAGAGATGAGTGGATAATGAGTCAGGAGGAGACAAGATAACAGGACATTGAGTCTGGAGAAGATGATATGAGAGGACATTGAGTCAGGAGGAGATCAGATGAGATGTCATTGAGTCATGAGGAGATGTGATGAGAGGACATTGAGTCATGAGGAGATGTGATGAGAGGACATTGAGTCATGAGGAGATGTGATGAGATGTCATTGAGTCATGAGGAGATGTGATGAGAGGACATTGAGTCATGAGGAGATGTGATGAGATGTCATTGAGTCTGTAGAAGATGAGATGAGAAGACATTGAATCAGGGTGAGATGAGAGGACATTGAATCAGGGTGAGATGAGAGGACATTGAATCAGGGTGAGATGAGAGGACATTGAATCAGGAGGAGATAAGATGATATGAGAGGTCATTGAGTCAAGGGAGGGAAGCATGAGTGGGAAGGAGGTAGAGAGCAGGTGGAGGCAACAGCTAATTACCATAACCAATGTGTTTTGTCTCCTGTAAGGTTCCTATAGGAGGAGGAGGGAACAGCTAATTACCATAACCAATGTGTTCTGTCTCCTGTAAGGTTCCTATAGGAGGAAGAGGGAACAGCTAATTACCATAACCAATGTGTTCTGTCTCCTGTAAGGTTCCTATAGGAGGAGGGAACAGCTAATTACCATAACCAATGTGTTTTGTCTCCTGTAAGGTTCCTATAGGTTAACAACCACAAGAGAAACTAAATGAGGCTAAAAATAGAATAGTGGCTTTCCGTTTCCATGGTGATCTCTCTCTCTCTCTGTGCTACTCTTTGTGTACTTTATTGGTTGTGTGTGTGTGTGCGTGCGTGCGTGTGTTAGCAGTGCTTACGTTTATATTGGGAGAGTAACTGTAATGTGATTAGTGTGTAACTGAGTGATATTTCCAGTCCTGAGGAATGCTTTGATGTCTCTTTCAGCCTTTCAGCTGACAATACTCACAGAATGTATGTGTGTGTGGGGTGTGTCAGTGTAGCCTATGTACTGCAAGATACTACTCTATCTACACTACATCACCAAAAGTATGTGGACACTTCTTCAAATTAGTGGATTCGGATATTTTAGCCACACCCGTGGCTGACAGGTGTAGAGAAATCGAACACACAGTCATTCATCTCTATAGACAAACATCGGCAGTAGAATGGCCTTACTGAAGATTTCAGTGACTTTCAAGGTGGCATCGTCATAGGACGCCACCTTTCCAACACATCAGTTTGTCAACTGTAAGTGCTGTTACTGTGAAGTGGAAAAGTCTAGGAGCAACAACGGCTCAGCAGCGAAGTGGTAAGCCACAGAAGCTCACAGAACGGGACCGCCTAGTGCTGTAGCGCGTAGCGCGTAAAAATTGTCTGTCCTCAGTTGCAACACTCAATGCCGAGTTCCAAATTGACACTGGAAGCAACGTCAGCACAAGAACTGTTAGTCGGGAAGAAATGGGTTTCCATGGTGGAGCAGCGGCACACGAGCCTCAGGTGTGTAATGTGTAATGCCAAGCGTCGGCTGGAGAGGTGTAAAGCTCACTACCATGGAGCAGTGGAAACACGTTCTCTGAAGTGATGGCAGACCGAAGAACGCTACCTGCCCGAATGCATAGAACCAAGTGTAAAGTTTGGTGGAGGAGGAATAATGGTCTGGGGTCTTTTTTCATGGTTCAGGGCTAGGATCCTTAGTTCCATGGAAAGGGACATCTTAACGCTACATCATACAATGACATTCTAGATGATTCTGTGATTCCAACTTTTTGGCAAATAAACTTCAGTTAGTGCTAAATACGGCTGCTAGAATCTTGACTAGAACCAAAATATTTGATCATATTACTCCTGTGCTAGCCTCCCTACACTGGCTTCCTGTTAAGGCTAGGGCTGATTTCAAGGTTTTACTGCTAACCTACAAAGCATTACATGGGCTTGCTCATACCTATCTCTCTGATTTGGTCCTGCCGTACATACCTACACGTACGCTATGGTCACAAGACGCAGGCCTCCTAATTGTCCCTAGAACTTCTAAGCAAACAGCTGGAGGCAGGGCTTTCTCCTATAGAGCTCCATTTTTATGGAATGGTCTGCCTACCCATGTGAGAGACGCAAACTCAGTCTCGACCTTTAAGTCTGTACTGAAGACTCATCTCTTCAGTAGGTCATATGATTGAGTGTAGTCTGGTCCAGGAGTATAAAGTTGAACGGCAAGGCGCTGGAGCAACGAACCGCCCTTGCTGTCTCTGCCTGGCCGGTTCCCCTCTCTCCACTGGGATTCTCTGCTTCTAACCCTATTACAAGTCACTAGCTTACTGGTGCTCTTCCATGTAGTCCCTAGGAGGGGTGCGTCACTTGAGTGGGTTGAGTCACTGACGTGATCTTCCTGTCCGGTTTTGCACCCCCTCTGGCTCATGCGGTGGAGGAGATCTTCGTGGGTTATACTCAGCCTTGTCTCAGGGTAGTAGGTTGGTGGTCTGTTGATATCCCTTCAGTGATGTGGGGGCTGTGCTTTGGTAAATTGGTTGGTGTTATATCCTGCCTGGTTGGCCCTGTCCGGAGGTATCATCGGATGGGGTCACAGTGTCCCCCCGTCCCCATCTCAGCCTCCAGTATCTATGCTGCAATAGTCTATGTGCCGGGGGTCTAGTCTTATCTGGTGTCCTGTGTGAGTTTAAGTATGCTCCCTCTAATTCTCTCTCTCTTCCTCTCTCCTTCCCCTGCCAGAGGACCTGAGCCCATGACTCCTTGCGTTCCCCAGTCCACCTGGTCGTGCTGCTAGCACTTTGTGACATCTGCTGATTTAAAAAGGGCTTTATTGATTGAAATAATATAGCCAACATAATTAGTTTTCGTTCCTGTCTGGTTCCTCACCGAGTTTATATGCTGTTTAACATGACATGTTTATTTGAAATGATGCCTCTTACCTTTTCATGTTTATAAAAATACTTTTTATTCAAATCAATTCAATACTTCAAATCAGAATGGTCCAGGTAGTCACATACAGTTGAAGTCAGAAGTTTACATACACCTGAGCCAAATACATTGAAACTCAGTTTTTCACAGTTCCTGACATTTAATCCTAGTAAAAAAGTATTGTCTTAGGTCAAATAGGATCCCCACTTTATTTTAAGAATGTGAAATGTCAGAATAATAGTAGAGAGAATTATTTATTTCATCTTTTATTTCTTTCATCGCATTCCCAGTGGGTGAGAAGTTTAAATACACTCAATTATTATTTGGTAGCATTGCCTTTAAATTGTTTAACTTGGGTCAAACGTTTCAGGTAGCCTTCCACAAGCTTCCCACAATAAATTGGGTGAATTGTGGCCCATTCCTCCTGACAGAGCTGGTGTAAGTGAGTCAGGTTTGTAGGCCTCCTTGCTCGCACATGGTTTTTAAGTTCTGCCCACAAATCTTCTATAGGATTGAGGTCAGGGCTTTGTGATGGCCACTCCAATACCTTGACTTTGTTTTCCTTAAGCCATTTTGCCACAACTTTGGAAGTATGCTTGGAGTCACTGAAGGCCCAAGCTTTGTCTTGAGATGTTGCTTCAATATATCCACATTGTTTTCTTTCCTCATGATGCCATCTATTTTGTGGAGTGCACCAGTCCCTCCTGCAGCAAAGCAACCCCACAATATGATGCTGGCATCCCCATGCTTCACGGTTGCGAGGGTGTTCTTCAGCTTGCAAGCCTCCCCCTTTTTTCTCCAAACATAACGATGGTCATTATTGCCAAACAGTTCTATTTTTGTTTCATCAGACCAGAGGACATTTCTCCAAAAAGTACAATCTTTGTCCCCATGTGCAGTTGCAAACCATAGTCTGGATTTTTTATGGAGGGTTTGGAGCAGTGGCTTCTTCCTTGCTGAGCGACCTTTCAGGTTATGTCGATATAGGACTAGTTTTTACTGTGGATATAGATACTTTTATACCTGTTTCCTCCAGCATCTTCACAAGGTCCTTTGCTGTTGTTCTGGGATTGATTTTCACTTTTCGCACCAAAGTACGTTCATCTCTAGGAGACAGAACGCATCTCCTTCCTGTGCGGTATGACGGCTGCAGGGTCCCATGGTGTTTATACTTGCGTACTATTGTTTGTACAGATGAACGTTGTACCTTCAGGCATTTGGACATTTCTCCCAAGGATGAACCAGACTTGTGGAGGTCTACAATGTTTTTTCTGAGGTCTTGGCTGATTTCTTTTGATTTTACCATGATGTCAAGCAAAGACGCACTGAGTTTGAAGGTAGGCCTTGAAATACATCCACAGGTACTCCTCCAATTGACTCAAATTGTGTCAATTAGCCAATCAGAAGTTTCTAAAGCCATGACATAATTTTCCGGAATTTTCCAAGCTGTTTAAAGGCACAGTCAACTTAGTGTATGTAAACTTCTGACCCACTGGAATTGTGATACAGTGAATTAATTATAAGTGAAATAATCTGTCTGTAAACAATTGTTGGAAAAATGACTTGTGTCATGTACAAAGTAGATGTCCTAACCGACTTGCCAAAACTATAGTTTGTTATCAAGAAATTTGTGGAGTGGTTGAAAAATGAGTTTTAATGACTCCAAGTGTATGTAAACTTCCGACTTCAATTGTAAATAGGTGGGTGTTGGTTAAATTGGGATTTTAATGAATGGAGCGAATTTGGAGAGGTGTTTTTTTTCCTGGGAGCGAGCAGCGATTTTTACCAGTTGGAAAGGACGTGGAGCGCTCATTATGCATATGTATCAGCGTTCAGTGGTTGATTAGCTGGTCTGGTTGATCCATTGAATTGTATCAGTGGTTGATTAGCTGGTCTGGTCGATCCATTGAATTGTATCGTGGTTGATTAGCTGGTCTGGTTGATCCATTGAATTGTATCCGTGGCTGATTAGCTGGTCTGGTTGATCCATTGAATTGTATCAGTGGTTGATTAGCTGGTCTGGTTGATCCATTGAATTGTATCAGTGGTTGATTAGCTGGTCTGGTTGATCCATTGAATTGTATCAGTGGTTGATTAGCTGGTCTGGTTGATCCATTGAATTGTATCAGTGGTTGATTAGCTGGTCTGGTTGATCCATTGAATTGTATAGTGGTTGATTAGCTGGTCTGGTTGATCCATTAAATTGTATCAGTGGTTGATTAGCTGGTCTGGTTGATCCATTGAATTGTATCAGTGGTTGATTAGCTGGTCTGGTTGATCCATTGAATTGTATCAGTGGCTGATTAGCTGGTCTGGTTGATCCATTGAATTGTATCAGTGGTTGATTAGCTGGTCTGGTTGATCCATTGAATTGTATTAGTGGTTGATTAGCTGGTCTGGTTGATCCATTGAATTGTATCAGTGGTTGATTAGCTGGTCTGGTTGATCCATTGAATTGTATCAGTGGCTGATTAGCTGGTCTGGTTGATCCATTGAATTGTATCAGTGGTTGATTAGCTGGTCTGGTTGATCCATTGAATTGTATCAGTGGTTGATTAGCTGGTCTGGTTGATCCATTGAATTGTATCAGTGGTTGATTAGCTGGTCTGGTTGATCCATTGAATTGTATCAGTGGTTGATTAGCTGGTCTGGTTGATCCATTAAATTGTATTAGTGGTTGATTAGCTGGTCTGGTTGATCCATTGAATTGTATTAGTGGTTGATTAGCTGGTCTGGTTGATCCATTGAATTGTATTAGTGGTTGATTAGCTGGTCTGGTTGATCCATTGAATTGTATAGTGGTTGATTAGCTGGTCTGGTTGATCCATTGAATTGTATCAGTGGTTGATTAGCTGGTCTGGTTGATCCATTGAATTGTATTAGTGGTTGATTAGCTGGTCTGGTTGATCCATTGAATTGTATAGTGGTTGATTAGCTGGTCTGGTTGATCCATTGAATTGTATCAGTGGTTGATTAGCTGGTCTGGTTGATCCATTGAATTGTATTAGTGGTTGATTAGCTGGTCTGGTTGATCCATTGAATTGTATCAGTGGCTGATTAGCTGGTCTGGTTGATCCATTGAATTGTATCAGTGGTTGATTAGCTGGTCTGGTTGATCCATTGAATTGTATTAGTGGTTGATTAGCTGGTCTGGTTGATCCATTGAATTGTATCAGTGGTTGATTAGCTGGTCTGGTTGATCCATTGAATTGTATCAGTGGTTGATTAGCTGGTCTGGTTGATCCATTGAATTGTATCAGTGGTTGATTAGCTGGTCTGGTTGATCCATTGAATTGTATTAGTGGTTGATTAGCTGGTCTGGTTGATCCATTGAATTGTATCAGTGTTTGATTAGCTGGTCTGGTTGATCCATTGAATTGTATCAGTGGTTGATTAGCTGGTCTGGTTGATCCATTGAATTGTATAGTGGTTGATTAGCTGGTCTGGTTGATCCATTGAATTGTATTAGTGGTTGATTAGCTGGTCTGGTTGATCCATTAAATTGTATTAGTGGTTGATTAGCTGGTCTGGTTGATCCATTGAATTGTATAGTGGTTGATTAGCTGGTCTGGTTGATCCATTGAATTGTATCAGTGGTTGATTAGCTGGTCTGGTTGATCCATTGAATTGTATCAGTGGTTGATTAGCTGGTCTGGTTGATCCATTGAATTGTATCAGTGGTTGATTAGCTGGTCTGGTTGATCCATTGAATTGTATTAGTGGTTGATTAGCTGGTCTGGTTGATCCATTGAATTGTATCAGTGGTTGATTAGCTGGTCTGGTTGATCCATTAAATTGTATTAGTGGTTGATTAGCTGGTCTGGTTGATCCATTGAATTGTATTAGTGGTTGATTAGCTGGTCTGGTTGATCCATTGAATTGTATTAGTGGTTGATTAGCTGGTCTGGTTGATCCATTGAATTGTATAGTGGTTGATTAGCTGGTCTGGTTGATCCATTGAATTGTATCAGTGGTTGATTAGCTGGTCTGGTTGATCCATTGAATTGTATTAGTGGTTGATTAGCTGGTCTGGTTGATCCATTGAATTGTATAGTGGTTGATTAGCTGGTCTGGTTGATCCATTGAATTGTATCCGTGGCTGATTAGCTGGTCTGGTTGATCCATTGAATTGTATCAGTGGTTGATTAGCTGGTCTGGTTGATCCATTGAATTGTATCAGTGGTTGATTAGCTGGTCTGGTTGATCCATTGAATTGTATCAGTGGTTGATTAGCTGGTCTGGTTGATCCATTGAATTGTATCAGTGGTTGATTAGCTGGTCTGGTTGATCCATTGAATTGTATAGTGGTTGATTAGCTGGTCTGGTTGATCCATTAAATTGTATCAGTGGTTGATTAGCTGGTCTGGTTGATCCATTGAATTGTATCAGTGGTTGATTAGCTGGTCTGGTTGATCCATTGAATTGTATCAGTGGTTGATTAGCTGGTCTGGTTGATCCATTGAATTGTATTAGTGGTTGATTAGCTGGTCTGGTTGATCCATTGAATTGTATTAGTGGTTGATTAGCTGGTCTGGTTGATCCATTGAATTGTATCAGTGGTTGATTAGCTGGTCTGGTTGATCCATTGAATTGTATCAGTGGTTGATTAGCTGGTCTGGTTGATCCATTGAATTGTATCAGTGGTTGATTTGCTGGTCTGGTTGATCCATTGAATTGTATAGTGGTTGATTAGCTGGTCTGGTTGATCCATTGAATTGTATCAGTGGTTGATTAGCTGGTCTGGTTGATCCATTGAATTGTATTAGTGGTTGATTAGCTGGTCTGGTTGATCCATTGAATTGTATCAGTGGCTGATTAGCTGGTCTGGTTGATCCATTGAATTGTATCAGTGGTTGATTAGCTGGTCTGGTTGATCCATTGAATTGTATTAGTGGTTGATTAGCTGGTCTGGTTGATCCATTGAATTGTATCAGTGGTTGATTAGCTGGTCTGGTTGATCCATTGAATTGTATCAGTGGCTGATTAGCTGGTCTGGTTGATCCATTGAATTGTATAGTGGTTGATTAGCTGGTCTGGTTGATCCATTGAATTGTATTAGTGGTTGATTAGCTGGTCTGGTTGATCCATTGAATTGTATCAGTGGTTGATTAGCTGGTCTGGTTGATCCATTGAATTGTATAGTGGTTGATTAGCTGGTCTGGTTGATCCATTGAATTGTATCAGTGGTTGATTAGCTGGTCTGGTTGATCCATTGAATTGTATTAGTGGTTGATTAGCTGGTCTGGTTGATCCATTGAATTGTATCAGTGGTTGATTAGCTGGTCTGGTTGATCCATTAAATTGTATTAGTGGTTGATTAGCTGGTCTGGTTGATCCATTGAATTGTATTAGTGGTTGATTAGCTGGTCTGGTTGATCCATTGAATTGTATTAGTGGTTGATTAGCTGGTCTGGTTGATCCATTGAATTGTATAGTGGTTGATTAGCTGGTCTGGTTGATCCATTGAATTGTATAGTGGTTGATTAGCTGGTCTGGTTGATCCATTGAATTGTATCAGTGGTTGATTAGCTGGTCTGGTTGATCCATTGAATTGTATTAGTGGCTGATTAGCTGGTCTGGTTGATCCATTGAATTGTATCAGTGGTTGATTAGCTGGTCTGGTTGATCCATTGAATTGTATTAGTGGTTGATTAGCTGGTCTGGTTGATCCATTGAATGGTATCAGTGGTTGATTAGCTGGTCTGGTTGATCCATTGAATTGTATCAGTGGTTGATTAGCTGGTCTGGTTGATCCATTGAATTGTATAGTGGTTGATTAGCTGGTCTGGTTGATCCATTGAATTGTATCAGTGGTTGATTAGCTGGTCTGGTTGATCCATTGAATTGTATCAGTGGTTGATTAGCTGGTCTGGTTGATCCATTGAATTGTATCAGTGGTTGATTAGCTGGTCTGGTTGATCCATTGAATTGTATTAGTGGTTGATTAGCTGGTCTGGTTGATCCATTGAATTGTATTAGTGGTTGATTAGCTGGTCTGGTTGATCC
This sequence comes from Oncorhynchus clarkii lewisi, assembly GCF_045791955.1. Taxonomy (NCBI): domain Eukaryota; kingdom Metazoa; phylum Chordata; class Actinopteri; order Salmoniformes; family Salmonidae; genus Oncorhynchus; species Oncorhynchus clarkii. The sequence continues at coordinate 1,436,652 of NC_092177.1, read as the reverse complement.
ATTGAATTGTATCAGTGGTTGATTAGCTGGTCTGGTTGATCCATTGAATTGTATCAGTGGTTGATTAGCTGGTCTGGTTGATCCATTGAATTGTATTAGTGGTTGATTAGCTGGTCTGGTTGATCCATTGAATTGTATCAGTGGTTGATTAGCTGGTCTGGTTGATCCATTGAATTGTATCAGTGGTTGATTAGCTGGTCTGGTTGATCCATTGAATTGTATCAGTGTTTGATTAGCTGGTCTGGTTGATCCATTGAATTGTATCAGTGGTTGATTAGCTGGTCTGGTTGATCCATTGAATTGTATAGTGGTTGATTAGCTGGTCTGGTTGATCCATTGAATTGTATTAGTGGTTGATTAGCTGGTCTGGTTGATCCATTGAATTGTATAGTGGTTGATTAGCTGGTCTGGTTGATCCATTGAATTGTATCAGTGGTTGATTAGCTGGTCTGGTTGATCCATTGAATTGTATCAGTGGTTGATTAGCTGGTCTGGTTGATCCATTGAATTGTATCAGTGGTTGATTAGCTGGTCTGGTTGATCCATTGAATTGTATTAGTGGTTGATTAGCTGGTCTGGTTGATCCATTGAATTGTATCAGTGGTTGATTAGCTGGTCTGGTTGATCCATTAAATTGTATTAGTGGTTGATTAGCTGGTCTGGTTGATCCATTGAATTGTATTAGTGGTTGATTAGCTGGTCTGGTTGATCCATTGAATTGTATTAGTGGTTGATTAGCTGGTCTGGTTGATCCATTGAATTGTATAGTGGTTGATTAGCTGGTCTGGTTGATCCATTGAATTGTATCAGTGGTTGATTAGCTGGTCTGGTTGATCCATTGAATTGTATTAGTGGTTGATTAGCTGGTCTGGTTGATCCATTGAATTGTATAGTGGTTGATTAGCTGGTCTGGTTGATCCATTGAATTGTATCAGTGGTTGATTAGCTGGTCTGGTTGATCCATTGAATTGTATTAGTTGCTGATTAGCTGGTCTGGTTGATCCATTGAATTGTATCAGTGGTTGATTAGCTGGTCTGGTTGATCCATTGAATTGTATTAGTGGTTGATTAGCTGGTCTGGTTGATCCATTGAATTGTATCAGTGGTTGATTAGCTGGTCTGGTTGATCCATTGAATTGTATCAGTGGTTGATTAGCTGGTCTGGTTGATCCATTGAATTGTATCAGTGGTTGATTAGCTGGTCTGGTTGATCCATTGAATTGTATAGTGGTTGATTAGCTGGTCTGGTTGATCCATTGAATTGTATCAGTGGTTGATTAGCTGGTCTGGTTGATCCATTGAATTGTATCAGTGTTTGATTAGCTGGTCTGGTTGATCCATTGAATTGTATCAGTGGTTGATTAGCTGGTCTGGTTGATCCATTGAATTGTATAGTGGTTGATTAGCTGGTCTGGTTGATCCATTGAATTGTATTAGTGGTTGATTAGCTGGTCTGGTTGATCCATTGAATTGTATAGTGGTTGATTAGCTGGTCTGGTTGATCCATTGAATTGTATCAGTGGTTGATTAGCTGGTCTGGTTGATCCATTGAATTGTATCAGTGGTTGATTAGCTGGTCTGGTTGATCCATTGAATTGTATCAGTGGTTGATTAGCTGGTCTGGTTGATCCATTGAATTGTATTAGTGGTTGATTAGCTGGTCTGGTTGATCCATTGAATTGTATCATTGGTTGATTAGCTGGTCTGGTTGATCCATTAAATTGTATTAGTGGTTGATTAGCTGGTCTGGTTGATCCATTGAATTGTATTAGTGGTTGATTAGCTGGTCTGGTTGATCCATTGAATTGTATTAGTGGTTGATTAGCTGGTCTGGTTGATCCATTGAATTGTATAGTGGTTGATTAGCTGGTCTGGTTGATCCATTGAATTGTATCAGTGTTTGATTAGCTGGTCTGGTTGATCCATTGAATTGTATCAGTGGTTGATTAGCTGGTCTGGTTGATCCATTGAATTGTATAGTGGTTGATTAGCTGGTCTGGTTGATCCATTGAATTGTATCAGTGGTTGATTAGCTGGTCTGGTTGATCCATTGAATTGTATTAGTGGCTGATTAGCTGGTCTGGTTGATCCATTGAATTGTATCAGTGGTTGATTAGCTGGTCTGGTTGATCCATTGAATTGTATTAGTGGTTGATTAGCTGGTCTGGTTGATCCATTGAATTGTATCAGTGGTTGATTAGCTGGTCTGGTTGATCCATTGAATTGTATCAGTGGTTGATTAGCTGGTCTGGTTGATCCATTGAATTGTATCAGTGGTTGATTAGCTGGTCTGGTTGATCCATTGAATTGTATAGTGGTTGATTAGCTGGTCTGGTTGATCCATTGAATTGTATCAGTGGTTGATTAGCTGGTCTGGTTGATCCATTGAATTGTATCAGTGGTTGATTAGCTGGTCTGGTTGATCCATTGAATTGTATCAGTGGTTGATTAGCTGGTCTGGTTGATCCATTGAATTGTATTAGTGGTTGATTAGCTGGTCTGGTTGATCCATTGAATTGTATTAGTGTTTGATTAGCTGGTCTGGTTGATCCATTGAATTGTATCAGTGGTTGATTAGCTGGTCTGGTTGATCCATTGAATTGTATTAGTGGTTGATTAGCTGGTCTGGTTGATCCATTGAATTGTATTAGTGGTTGATTAGCTGGTCTGGTTGATCCATTGAATTGTATTAGTGGTTGATTAGCTGGTCTGGTTGATCCATTGAATTGTATTTGTGGTTGATTAGCTGGTCGATCCATTGAATTGTATAGTGGTTGATTAGCTGGTCTGGTTGATCCATTGAATTGTATTAGTGGTTGATTAGCTGGTCTGGTTGATCCATTGAATTGTATTAGTGGTTGATTAGCTGGTCTGGTTGATCCATTGAATTGTATAGTGGTTGATTAGCTGGTCTGGTTGATCCATTGAATTGTATCAGTGGTTGATTAGCTGGTCTGGTTGATCCATTGAATTGTATCAGTGGTTGATTAGCTGGTCTGGTTGATCCATTGAATTGTATCAGTGGTTGATTAGCTGGTCTGGTTGATCCATTGAATTGTATTAGTGGTTGATTAGCTGGTCTGGTTGATCCATTGAATTGTATCAGTGGTTGATTAGCTGGTCTGGTTGATCCATTAAATTGTATTAGTGGTTGATTAGCTGGTCTGGTTGATCCATTGAATTGTATTAGTGGTTGATTAGCTGGTCTGGTTGATCCATTGAATTGTATTAGTGGTTGATTAGCTGGTCTGGTTGATCCATTGAATTGTATAGTGGTTGATTAGCTGGTCTGGTTGATCCATTGAATTGTATCAGTGGTTGATTAGCTGGTCTGGTTGATCCATTGAATTGTATTAGTGGTTGATTAGCTGGTCTGGTTGATCCATTGAATTGTATAGTGGTTGATTAGCTGGTCTGGTTGATCCATTGAATTGTATCAGTGGTTGATTAGCTGGTCTGGTTGATCCATTGAATTGTATTAGTGGCTGATTAGCTGGTCTGGTTGATCCATTGAATTGTATCAGTGGTTGATTAGCTGGTCTGGTTGATCCATTGAATTGTATTAGTGGTTGATTAGCTGGTCTGGTTGATCCATTGAATTGTATCAGTGGTTGATTAGCTGGTCTGGTTGATCCATTGAATTGTATCAGTGGTTGATTAGCTGGTCTGGTTGATCCATTGAATTGTATCAGTGGTTGATTAGCTGGTCTGGTTGATCCATTGAATTGTATAGTGGTTGATTAGCTGGTCTGGTTGATCCATTGAATTGTATCAGTGGTTGATTAGCTGGTCTGGTTGATCCATTGAATTGTATCAGTGTTTGATTAGCTGGTCTGGTTGATCCATTGAATTGTATCAGTGGTTGATTAGCTGGTCTGGTTGATCCATTGAATTGTATAGTGGTTGATTAGCTGGTCTGGTTGATCCATTGAATTGTATTAGTGGTTGATTAGCTGGTCTGGTTGATCCATTGAATTGTATAGTGGTTGATTAGCTGGTCTGGTTGATCCATTGAATTGTATCAGTGGTTGATTAGCTGGTCTGGTTGATCCATTGAATTGTATCAGTGGTTGATTAGCTGGTCTGGTTGATCCATTGAATTGTATCAGTGGTTGATTAGCTGGTCTGGTTGATTCATTGAATTGTATTAGTGGTTGATTAGCTGGTCTGGTTGATCCATTGAATTGTATCATTGGTTGATTAGCTGGTCTGGTTGATCCATTAAATTGTATTAGTGGTTGATTAGCTGGTCTGGTTGATCCATTGAATTGTATTAGTGGTTGATTAGCTGGTCTGGTTGATCCATTGAATTGTATTAGTGGTTGATTAGCTGGTCTGGTTGATCCATTGAATTGTATAGTGGTTGATTAGCTGGTCTGGTTGATCCATTGAATTGTATCAGTGGTTGATTAGCTGGTCTGGTTGATCCATTGAATTGTATTAGTGGTTGATTAGCTGGTCTGGTTGATCCATTGAATTGTATAGTGGTTGATTAGCTGGTCTGGTTGATCCATTGAATTGTATCAGTGGTTGATTAGCTGGTCTGGTTGATCCATTGAATTGTATTAGTGGCTGATTAGCTGGTCTGGTTGATCCATTGAATTGTATCAGTGGTTGATTAGCTGGTCTGGTTGATCCATTGAATTGTATTAGTGGTTGATTAGCTGGTCTGGTTGATCCATTGAATTGTATCAGTGGTTGATTAGCTGGTCTGGTTGATCCATTGAATTGTATCAGTGGTTGATTAGCTGGTCTGGTTGATCCATTGAATTGTATCAGTGGTTGATTAGCTGGTCTGGTTGATCCATTGAATTGTATAGTGGTTGATTAGCTGGTCTGGTTGATCCATTGAATTGTATCAGTGGTTGATTAGCTGGTCTGGTTGATCCATTGAATTGTATCAGTGGTTGATTAGCTGGTCTGGTTGATCCATTGAATTGTATCAGTGGTTGATTAGCTGGTCTGGTTGATCCATTGAATTGTATTAGTGGTTGATTAGCTGGTCTGGTTGATCCATTGAATTGTATTAGTGTTTGATTAGCTGGTCTTGTTGATCCATTGAATTGTATCAGTGGTTGATTAGCTGGTCTGGTTGATCCATTGAATTGTATTAGTGGTTGATTAGCTGGTCTGGTTGATCCATTGAATTGTATTAGTGGTTGATTAGCTGGTCTGGTTGATCCATTGAATTGTATTAGTGGTTGATTAGCTGGTCTGGTTGATCCATTGAATTGTATTAGTGGTTGATTAGCTGGTCTGGTTGATCCATTGAATTGTATTAGTAGTTGATTAGCTGGTCTGGTTGATCCATTGAATTGTATTTGTGGTTGATTAGCTGGTCTGGTTGATACATTAAAAATGTGACTTTACTGGACCCTCAACAACTCCAGGATGTGACTTTACTAGACCCTCAACAACTCCAGGATGTGACTTTACTAGACCCTCACAACATCCGGGGTCCAGTAAAGTCCCAACCTAGAGGAGAGAGGAAGAGATGGAAATGAGAATGAGAAAAGGAGAAGAGAGAAGGAGGAGAGGGGAGGAGGAGAGACATTACATACAGTGCGTCCAGACCAGTGCTCATTGAGTAAAACAGAGACAGAGCTGCTGTCTGACAATCACTCTCATATCCTCCTCTAGTGAAAAAAAACCCCTAATCCAGCCTCAATCTGTCTCTTTCATATCCTCGTCTAGGGATATACACCCCCTAATCCAGCCTCAATCTGTCTCTCATATACTCCTCTAGGGAAACAACCCAAAATACACCCTCAATCTGTCTCTCTCATATCCTCCTCTAGGGAAATAACCCCTAATCCAGCCTCAATCTGTCTCTCTCATATCCTCCTCTAGGGAAATAACCCCCCTAATCCAGCCTCAATCTGTCTCTCTCATATCCTCCTCTAGTGAAATAACCCTTAATCCAGATTCAATCTGTCTCTCATATCCTCCTCTAGGGAAATAACCCCTAATCCAGCCTCAATCTGTCTCTCTCATATCCCCCTCTAGGGAAATAACCCTTAATCCAGCCTCAATCTGTCTCTCATATACTCCTATAGGGAAATAACCCAAAATCCACCCTCAATCTGTCTCTCTCATATCCTCCTCTAGGGAAATAACCCCCCTAATCCAGCCTCAATATGTCTTTCTCATATCATACTGTAGGGAAATAACCCCCCTAATCCAACCTCAATCTGTCTCTCTCATATCCTCCTCTAGGGAAATAACCCCCCTAATGCAGCCTCAATCTGTCTCTCTCATATCTTCCTCTAGGGAAATAACCCCTAATCCAGCCTCAATCTGTCTCTCTCATATCCTCCTCTAGGGAAATAACCCCTAATCAAGCCTCAATCTATCTCTCTCATATCCTCCTCTAGGGAAATACACCCCCTAATCCAGCCTCAAACTGTCTCTCTCATATCATCCTGTAGGGAAATAACCCCCCTAATCCAGCCTCAATCTGTCTCTATCATATCCTCCTCTAGATAAATAACCCCTAATCCAGTCTCAATCTGTCTCTCTCATATCCTCCTCTAGGGAAATAACGTCTAATCCAGCCTTAATCTGTCTCTCTCATTTCCGCCTCTAGTGAAATAACCCCGAATCCAGCCTCAATCTGTCTCTCTCATATCCTCAAGGGAAATAACCCCCCATAATCCAGCCTCAATCTGTCTCTCTCATATCCTCCTCTAGTGAAATAACCCCCCTAATGCAGCCTCAATCTGTCTCTCTCATATCTTCCTCTAGGGTAATAACCCCCATAATCCAGCCTCAATCTGTCTCTCTCATATCCTCCTCTAGGGAAATAACCCCCCTAATCCAGCCTCAATCTGTCTCTCTTATATCCTCCTCTAGGGAAATAACAACCCTAATCCAGCCTCAATCTGTCTCTCTCATATCCTACTCTAGGGAAATAACCCACCTAATCCAGCCTCAATCTGTCTCTCTCATATCCTCAAGGGAAATAACCCCCCATAATCCAGCCTCAATCTGTCTCTCTCATATCCTCCTCTAGTGAAATAACCCCCCCAATGCAGCCTCAATCTGTCTCTCTCATATCCTCCTCTAGGGAAATAACCCCCCAAATCCAGCCAAAATCTGTCTCTCTTATATCCTCCTCCCGGGAAATACCCCCCCTAATCCAGCCTCAAACTGTCTCTCTCATATCCTCCTCTAGGGAAATACACCCCCTAATCCAGCCTCAAACTGTCTCTCTCATATCCTCCTGTAGGGAAATAACCCCCCTAATCCAGTCTCAATCTGTCTCTCTCATATCCTCCTCTAGGGAAATAACGTCTAATCCAGCCTCAATCTGTCTCTCTCATTTCCTCCTCTAGTGAAATAACCCCGAATCCAGCCTCAATCTGTCTCTGTCATGTCCTCCTCTAGGGAAATAAACCTTAATCCAACCTCAAACTGTCTCTCATATCCTCCTCTAGGGAAATAACCCAAAATACACCCTCAATCTGTCTCTCTCATATCCTCCTCTAGGGAAATAACCCCTAATCCAGCCTCAATCTGTCTCTCTCATATCCCCCTCTAGGGAAATAACCCTTAATCCAGCCTCAATCTGTCTCTCATATACTCCTATAGGGAAATAACCCAAAATCCACCCTCAATCTGTCTCTCTCATATCCTCCTCTAGGGAAATAACCCCTTAATCCAGCCTCAATATGTCTTTCTCATATCATACTGTAGGGAAATAACCCCCCTAATCCAGCCTCAATCTGTCTCTCTCATATCCTCCTCTAGTGAAATAACCCCCCCAATGCAGCCTCAATCTGTCTCTCTCATATCTTCCTCTAGGGAAATAACCCCCCTAATGCAGCCTCAATCTGTCTCTCTCATATCTTCCTCTAGGGAAATAACCCCTAATCCAGCCTCAATCTGTCTCTCTCATATCCTCCTCTAGGGAAATAACCCCTAATCAAGCCTCAATCTGTCTCTCTCATATCCTCCTCTAGGGAAATACACCCCCTAATCCAGCCTCAAACTGTCTCTCTCATATCATCCTGTAGGGAAATAACCCCCCTAATCCAGCCTCAATCTGTCTCTATCATATCCTCCTCTAGATAAATAACCCCTAATCCAGTCTCATGCTGTCTCTCTCATATCCTCCTCTAGGGAAATAACGTCTAATCCAGCCTTAATCTGTCTCTCTCATTTCCGCCTCTAGTGAAATAACCCCGAATCCAGCCTCAATCTGTCTCTCTCATATCCTCAAGGTTAATAACCCCCCATAATCCAGCCTCAATCTGTCTCTCTCATATCCTCCTCTAGTGAAATAACCCCCCTAATGCAGCCTCAATCTGTCTCTCTCATATCTTCCTCTAGGGTAATAACCCCCATAATCCAGCCTCAATCTGTCTCTCTCATATCCTCCTCTAGGGAAATAACCCCCCTAATCCAGCCTCAATCTGTCTCTCTTATATCCTCCTCTAGGGAAATAACAACCCTAATCCAGCCTCAATCTGTCTCTCTCATATCCTACTCTAGGGAAACAACCCACCTAATCCAGCCTCAATCTGTCTCTCTCATATCCTCAAGGGAAATAACCCCCCTAATCCAGCCACAATCTGTCTCTCTTATATCCTCCTCCCGGGAAATACCCCCCCTAATCCAGCCTCAAACTGTCTCTCTCATATCCTCCTCTAGGGAAATACACCCCCTAATCCAGCCTCAAACTGTCTCTCTCATATCCTCCTGTAGGGAAATAACCCCCCTAATCCAGCCTCAATCTGTCTCTATCATATCATCCTCTACATAAATAACCCCTAATCCAGTCTCAATCTGTCTCTCTCATATCCTCCTCTAGGGAAATAACGTCTAATCCATTCTCAATCTGTCTCTCTCATTTCCTCCTCTAGTGAAATAACCCCGAATCCAGCCTCAATCTGTCTCTGTCATGTCCTCCTCTAGGGAAATAAACCTTAATCCAGCCTCAAACTGTCTCTCATATCCTCCTCTAGGGAAATAACCCCTAATCCACCCTCAATCTGTCTCTCATATCCTCCTCTAGGGAAATAACCCACCTAATCCAGCCTCAAACTGTCTCTCTCATATCCTCCTGTAGGGAAATAACCCCCCTAATCCAGCCTCAATCTGTCTCTCTCATATCCTACTCTAGGGAAATAACCCACCTAATCCAGCCTCAAACTGTCTCTCTCATATCCTCCTGTAGGGAAATAACCCCCCTAATCCAGCCTCAATCTGTCTCTATCATATCCTCCTCTAGGGAAATAACGTTTAATCCAGCCTTAATCTGTCTCTCTCATTTCCTCCTCTAGTGAAATAACCCCGAATCCAGCCTCAATCTGTCTGTGTCATGTCCTCCTCTAGGGAAATAACCCCTAATCCAGCCTCAATCTGTCTCTCTCATATCCTCCTCTAGGGAAATAACCCCTAATCAAGCCTCAATCTGTCTCTCTCATATCCTCCTCTAGGGAAATACACCCCCTAATCCAGCCTCAAACTGTCTCTCTCATATCATCCTGTAGGGAAATAACCCCCCTAATCCAGCCTCAATCTGTCTCTATCATATCCTCCTCTAGATAAATAACCCCTAATCCAGTCTCATGCTGTCTCTCTCATATCCTCCTCTAGGGAAATAACGTCTAATCCAGCCTTAATCTGTCTCTCTCATTTCCGCCTCTAGTGAAATAACCCCGAATCCAGCCTCAATCTGTCTCTCTCATATCCTCAAGGTTAATAACCCCCCATAATCCAGCCTCAATCTGTCTCTCTCATATCCTCCTCTAGTGAAATAACCCCCCTAATGCAGCCTCAATCTGTCTCTCTCATATCTTCCTCTAGGGTAATAACCCCCATAATCCAGCCTCAATCTGTCTCTCTCATATCCTCCTCTAGGGAAATAACCCCCCTAATCCAGCCTCAATCTGTCTCTCTTATATCCTCCTCTAGGGAAATAACAACCCTAATCCAGCCTCAATCTGTCTCTCTCATATCCTACTCTAGGGAAACAACCCACCTAATCCAGCCTCAATCTGTCTCTCTCATATCCTCAAGGGAATCCAGCCTCAACTCCCATATCCTCAAGGGAAATAACCCCCCTAATCCAGCCACAATCTGTCTCTCTTATATCCTCCTCCCGGGAAATACCCCCCCTAATCCAGCCTCAAACTGTCTCTCTCATATCCTCCTCTAGGGAAATACACCCCCTAATCCAGCCTCAAACTGTCTCTCTCATATCCTCCTGTAGGGAAATAACCCCCCTAATCCAGCCTCAATCTGTCTCTATCATATCATCCTCTACATAAATAACCCCTAATCCAGTCTCAATCTGTCTCTCTCATATCCTCCTCTAGGGAAATAACGTCTAATCCATTCTCAATCTGTCTCTCTCATTTCCTCCTCTAGTGAAATAACCCCGAATCCAGCCTCAATCTGTCTCTGTCATGTCCTCCTCTAGGGAAATAAACCTTAATCCAGCCTCAAACTGTCTCTCATATCCTCCTCTAGGGAAATAACCCCTAATCCACCCTCAATCTGTCTCTCATATCCTCCTCTAGGGAAATAACCCACCTAATCCAGCCTCAAACTGTCTCTCTCATATCCTCCTGTAGGGAAATAACCCCCCTAATCCAGCCTCAATCTGTCTCTCTCATATCCTACTCTAGGGAAATAACCCACCTAATCCAGCCTCAAACTGTCTCTCTCATATCCTCCTGTAGGGAAATAACCCCCCTAATCCAGCCTCAATCTGTCTCTATCATATCCTCCTCTAGGGAAATAACGTTTAATCCAGCCTTAATCTGTCTCTCTCATTTCCTCCTCTAGTGAAATAACCCCGAATCCAGCCTCAATCTGTCTGTGTCATGTCCTCCTCTAGGGAAATAACCCTTAATCCAGCCTCAATCTGTCTCTGTCATGTCCTCCTCTAGGGAAATAACCCTTAATCCAGCCTCAAATTGTCTGTCATATCCTCCTCTAGGGAAATAACCACCCTAATCCAGCCTCAATCTGTCTCTCTCATATCCTCCTCTAGGGAAATAACCCCCCTAATCCAGCCTCAAACTGTATCTCTCATATCCTCCTCTAGGGAAATACACCCCCTAATCCAGCCTCAAACTGTATCTCTCATATCCTCCTCTAGGGAAATACACCCCCTAATCCAGCCTCAAACTGTCTCTCTCATATCCTCCTGTAGGGAAATAACCCCCCTAATCCAGCCTCAATCTGTCTCTATCATATCCTCCTCTAGGGAAATAACCCTTAATCCAGCCTCAATCTGTCTCTCATATACTCCTATAGGGAAATAACCAAAAATCCACCCTCAATCTGTCTCTCTCATATCCTCCTCTAGGGAAATAACCCCCCTAATCCAGCCTCAATATGTCTTTCTCATATCATACTGTAGGGAAATAACCCCCCTAATCCAGCCTCAATCTGTCTCTCTCATATCCTCCTCTAGGGAAATAACCCCCCTAATCCAGCCTCAATCTGTCTCTCTCATATCCTCCTCTAGGGAAATAACCCCTAATCAAGCCTCAATCTGTCTCTCTCATATCCTCCTCTAGGGAAATAACGTCTAATCCAGCCTTAATCTGTCTCTCTCATTTCCTCCTCTAGTGAAATAACCCCGAATCCAGCCTCAATCTGTCTCTGTCATGTCCTCCTCTAGGGAAATAACCCTTAATCCAGCCTCAAACTGTCTCTCATATCCTCCTCTAGGGAAATAACCCCCGATCCACCCTCAATCTGTCTCTCTCATATCCTCCTCTAGGGAAATAACCACCCTAATCCAGCCTCAATCTGTCTCTCTCATATCTTCCTCTAGGGAAATAACCCACCTAATCCAGCCTCAATCTGTCTCTCTTATATCCTCCTCTAGGGAAATAACCACCCTAATCCAGCCTCAATCTGTCTCTCTCATATCCTACTCTAGGGAAATAACCCACCTAATCCAGCCTCAATCTGTCTCTCTCATATCCTCAAGGGAAATAACCCCCCATAATCCAGCCTCAATCTGTCTCTCTCATATCCTCCTCTAGTGAAATAACCCCCCTAATGCAGCCTCAATCTGTCTCTCTCATATCTTCCTCTAGGGAAATAACCCACCTAATCCAGCCTCAATCTGTCTCTCTTATATCCTCCTCTAGGGAAATAACCACCCTAATCCAGCCTCAATCTGTCTCTCTCATATCCTACTCTAGGGAAATAACCCACCTAATCCAGCCTCAATCTGTCTCTCTCATATCCTCAAGGGAAATAACCCCCCATAATCCAGCCTCAATCTGTCTCTCATATCCTCCTCTAGTGAAATAACCCCCCCAATGCAGCCTCAATCTGTCTCTCTCATATCTTCCTCTAGGGTAATAACCTCCATAATCCAGCCTCAAACTGTCTCTCTCATATCCTCCTCTAGGGAAATACACCCCCTAATCCAGCCTCAAACTGTCTCTCTCATATCCTCCTGTAGGGAAATAACCCCCCTAATCCAGCCTCAATCTGTCTCTATCATATCCTCCTCTAGATAAATAACCCCTAATCCAGTCTCAATCTGTCTCTCTCATATCCTCCTCTAGGGAAATAACGTCTAATCCAGCCTCAATCTGTCTCTCTCATATCCTCCTCTAGGGAAATAACCCCCCTAATCCAGCCTCAAACTGTCTCGCTCATATCCTCCTCTAGGGAAATAACCCCCCTAATCCAGCCTCAATCTGTCTCTCTCATATCCTCCTCTAGGGAAATAACCTCCCTAATCCAGCCTCAAACTGTCTCTCTCATATCCTCCTCTAGGGAAATAACCCCCCCAATGCAGCCTCAATCTGTCTCTCTCATATCCTCCTCTAGGGAAATAACCCCCCTAATCCAGCCTCAATCTGTCTCTCTCATATCCTCCTCTAGGGAAATAACCCCCCTAATCCAGCCTCAAACTGTCTCTCTCATATCCTCCTCTAGGGAAATAACCCCCCTAATCCAGCCTTAATCTGTCTCTCTCATATCCTCCTCTAGGGAAATAAACCCTAATCAAGCCTCAATCTGTCTCTCTCATAACCTCCTCTAGGGAAATAACGTCTAATCCAGCCTTAATCTGTCTCTCTCATTTCCTCCTCTAGTGAAATAACCCCGAATCCAGCCTCAATCTGTCTCTGTCATGTCCTCCTCTAGGGAAATAACCCTTAATCCAGCCTCAAACTGTCTCTCATATCCTCCTCTAGGGAAATAACCCCCGATCCACCCTCAATCTGTCTCTCTCATATCCTCCTCTAGGGAAATAACCACCCTAATCCAGCCTCAATCTGTCTCTCTAATATCCTACTCTAGGGAAATAACCCACCTAATCCAGCCTCAATCTGTCTCTCTCATATCCTCAAGGGAAATAACCCCCCATAATCCAGCCTCAATCTGTCTCTCTCATATCCTCCTCTAGTGAAATAAACCACTAATGCAGCCTCAATCTGTCTCTCTCATATCTTCCTCTAGGGAAATAACCCACCTAATCCAGCCTCAATCTGTCTCTCTTATATCCTCCTCTAGGGAAATAACCACCCTAATCCAGCCTCAATCTGTCTCTCTCATATGCTACTCTAGGGAAATAACCCACCTAATCCAGCCTCAATCTGTCTCTCTCATATCCTCAAGGGAAATAACCCCCCATAATCCAGCCTCAATCTGTCTCTCTCATATCCTCCTCTAGTGAAATAACCCCCCCAATGCAGCCTCAATCTGTCTCTCTCATATCTTCCTCTAGGGTAATAACCTCCATAATCCAGCCTCAAACTGTCTCTCTCATATCCTCCTCTAGGGAAATACACCCCCTAATCCAGCCTCAAACTGTCTCTCTCATATCCTCCTGTAGGGAAATAACCCCCCTAATCCAGCCTCAATCTGTCTCTATCATATCCTCCTCTAGATAAATAACCCCTAATCCAGTCTCAATCTGTCTCTCTCATATCCTCCTCTAGGGAAATAACGTCTAATCCAGCCTCAATCTGTCTCTCTCATATCCTCCTCTAGGGAAATAACCCCCCTAATCCAGCCTCAAACTGTCTCTCTCATATCCTCCTCTAGGGAAATAACCCCCCTAATCCAGCCTCAATCTGTCTCTCTCATATCCTCCTCTAGGGAAATAACCTCCCTAATCCAGCCTCAAACTGTCTCTCTCATATCCTCCTCTAGGGAAATAACCCCCCCAATGCAGCCTCAATCTGTCTCTCTCATATCCTCCTCTAGGGAAATAACCCCCCTAATCCAGCCTCAATCTGTCTCTCTCATATCCTCCTCTAGGGAAATAACCCCCCTAATCCAGCCTCAAACTGTCTCTCTCATATCCTCCTCTAGGGAAATAACCCCCCTAATCCAGCCTCAATCTGTCTCTCTCATATCCTCCTCTAGGGAAATAACCCCCCATAATCCAGCCTCAATCTTTCTCTCTCATATCCTCCTCTAGGGAAATAACCCCCCTAATCCAGCCTCAAACTGTCTCTCTCATATCCTCCTCTAGGGAAATACACCCCCTAATCCAGCCTCAAACTGTCTCTCTCATATCCTCCTCTAGGGAAATAACCCCCCTAATCCAGCCTCAAACTGTCTCTCTCATATCCTCCTCTAGGGAAATAACCCCCCTAATCCAGCCTCAAACTGTCTCTCTCATATCCTCCTCTAGGGAAATACACCCCATAATCCAGCCTCAAACTGTCTCTCTCATATCCTCCTGTAGGGAAATAACCCCCCTAATCCAGCCTCAATCTGTCTCTATCATATCCTCCTCTAGATAAATAACCCCTAATCCAGTCTCAATCTGTCGCTCTCATTTCCTCCTCTAGTGAAATACCCCCGAATCCAGCCTCAATCTGTCTCTGTCATGTCCTCCTCTAGGGAAATACCCCCCCTAATCCAGCCTTAAACTGTCTCTCTCATATCCTCCTCCAGGGAAATAACCCCCATAATCCAGCCTCAATCTGTCTCTCTCATTTCCTCCTCTAGGGAAATAACCCCCCTAATCCAGCCTCAATCTGTCTTTCTCATATCCTCCTCTAGGGAAATAACCACCTTAATTCAGCCTTAAACTGTCTCTCTCATATCCTCCTCTAGGGAAATACCCCCCCCTAATCCAGCCTTAAACTGTCTCTCTCTTATCTTCCTCTAGGGAAATAACCCCCCTAATCCAGCCTCAATCTGTCTCTCTCATATCCTCCTCTAGGGAAATAACCCCCCTAATCCAGCCTCAAACTGTCTCTCTCATATCCTCCTCTAGGGAAATAACCCCCCTAATCCAGCCTCAATCTGTCTCTCTCATATCCTCCTCTAGGGAAATAACCCCCCATAATCCAGCCTCAATCTGTCTCTCTCATATCCTCCTCTAGGGAAATAACCCCCCTAATCCAGCCTCAAACTGTCTCTCTCATATCCTCCTCTAGGGAAATACACCCCCTAATCCAGCCTCAAACTGTCTCTCTCATATCCTCCTCTAGGGAAATAACCCCCCTAATCCAGCCTCAAACTGTCTCTCTCATATCCTCCTCTAGGGAAATAACCCCCCTAATCCAGCCTCAAACTGTCTCTCTCATATCCTCCTCTAGGGAAATACACCCCATAATCCAGCCTCAAACTGTCTCTCTCATATCCTCCTGTAGGGAAATAACCCCCCTAATCCAGCCTCAATCTGTCTCTATCATATCCTCCTCTAGATAAATAACCCCTAATCCAGTCTCAATCTGTCTCTCTCATTTCCTCCTCTAGTGAAATAACCCCGAATCCAGCCTCAATCTGTCTCTGTCATGTCCTCCTCTAGGGAAATACCCCCCCTAATCCAGCCTTAAACTGTCTCTCTCATATCCTCCTCCAGGGAAATAACCCCCATAATCCAGCCTCAATCTGTCTCTCTCATTTCCTCCTCTAGGGAAATATCCCCCCTAATCCAGCCTCAATCTGTCTTTCTCATATCCTCCTCTAGGGAAATAACCACCTTAATTCAGCCTTAAACTGTCTCTCTCATATCCTCCTCTAGGGAAATACCCCCCCTAATCCAGCCTTAAACTGTCTCTCTCTTATCTTCCTCTAGGGAAATAACCCCCCTAATCCAGCCTCAATCTGTCTCTCTCATATCATCCTCTAGGGAAATAACCCCTAATCCAGCCTCAATCTGTCTCTCTCATATCCTCCTATAGGGTAATAACCCTTAATCCAGCCTCAATCTGTTTCTCTCGTATCCTCCTCTAGTGAAATAACCCATAATCCAGCCTCAATCTGTCTCTATCATATCTTCCTCTAGATAAATGACCCCTAATCCAGTCTCAATCTGTCTCTCTCATATCCTCCTCTAGGGAAATAACGTCTAATCCAGCCTCAATCTGTCTCTCTCATTTCCTCCTCTAGTGAAATAACCCTGAATCCAGCCTCAATCTGTCTCTGTCATATCTTCCTCTAGGGAAATAACCACCTTAATCCAGCCTCAAACTGTCTCTCTCATATCCTCCTCTAGGGAAATAACCACCTTAATCCAGCCTTAATCTGTCTCTCTCATATCCTCCTCTAGGGAAATACCCCCCCTAATCCAGCCTTAAACTGTCTCTCTCTTATCCTCCTCTAGGGAAATAACCCCCCTAATCCAGCCTCAATCTGTCTCTCTCATATCCTCCTCAAGGGAAATAACCCCCCATAATCCAGCCTCAATCTCTCTCTCTCATGTCCTCCTCTAGTGAAATAACCCCCCTAATCCAGCCTCAATCCGTCTCTCTCATATCCTCCTCTAGGGAAATAACATCTAATCCAGCCTCAATCTGTCTTTCTCACATCCTCCTATAGTGAAATAACCCCTAATCCAGCCTCAATCTTTCTCTCTCATATCCTCCTCTAAGGAAATAACCCTTAATCAAGCCTCAATCTGTCTCTCATATCCTCCTCTAGGGAAATAACCCCTAATCCAGGCTCAATCTGTCTCTCTCATATCCTCCTCTAGGGAAATAACCCTTAATCCAGCCTCAATCTGTTTCTCTCGTATCCTCCTCTAGTGAAATAACCCCTAAACCAGCCCCAATCTGTCTCTCTCATATCCTCCTCTAGGGAAATAACCCTTAATCCAGCCTCAATCGGTCTCTCATATACTCCTATAGGGAAAAAAACATTAATCCAGCCTCAAACTGTCTCATCCTCCTCTAGGGAAATAACCCCTAATCCACCCTCAATCTGTCTCTCATATCCTCCTCTAGGGAAATAACCGCCCTAATCCAGCCTCAATCTGTCTCTCTCATATCCTACTCTAGGGAAATAACCCACCTAATCCAGCCTCAATCTGTCTCTCTCATATCCGCCTCAAGGGAAATAACCCCTAATCCAGCCTCAATCTGTCTCTCTCATATCCTCCTCTAGGAAAATAACCCCTAATCAAGCCTCAATCTGTCTCTCTCATATCCTCCTCTAGGGAAATACACCCCCTAATCCAGCCTCAAACTGTCTCTCTCATATCCTCCTCTAGGGAAATAACCCCGAATCCAGCCTCAATCTGTCTCTCACATATCCTCCTCTAGGAAAATAACCCCTAATCAAGCGTCAATCTGTCTCTCTCATATCCTCCTCTAGGGAAATACACCCCCTAATCCAGCCTCAAACTGTCTCTCTCATATCATCCTATAGATAAATAACCCCCCTAATCCAGCCTCAATCTGTCTCTCTCATATCCTCCTCTAGTGAAATAACCCCGAATCCAGCCTCAATCTGTCTCTCACATATCCTCCTCTAGGAAAATAACCCCTAATCAAGCGTCAATCTGTCTCTCTCATATCCTCCTCTAGGGAAATACACCCCCTAATCCAGCCTCAAACTGTCTCTCTCATATCATCCTATAGATAAATAACCCCCCTAATCCAGCCTCAATCTGTCTCTCTCATATCCTCCTCTAGATAAATAACCCTTAATCGAGTCTCAATCTGTCTCTCTCATATCCTCCTCTAGGGAAAAAACATCTAATCCAGCCTCAATCTGTCTCTCTCATATCCTCCTCTAGTGAAATAACCCCGAATCCAGCCTTAATCTGTCTCTCTCATGTCCTCCTCTAGGGAAATAACCCCCCTAATCCAGCCTCAATCTGTCTCTCTCATATCCTCCTCTAGGGAAATAACCCCCTAATCCAGCCTCAATCTGTCTTTCTCATATCCTCCTCTAGTGAAATAACCCCCCTAATCCAGCCTCAATCTGTCTCTCTCATATCCTCTAGGGAAATAACCCCCCTAATCCAGCCTCAATCTGTCTCTCTCATATCCTCCTCCAGTGAAATAACCCCTAATGCAGCCTCAATCTATCTCTCTCATTTCCTCCTCTATGGAAATAACATCTAATCCAGCCTCAATCTTTCTCTCTCATATCCACCTCTAGTGAAATAACCCCTAATCCAGCCTCAATCTGTCTCTCTCATATCCTCCTCTAGGGAAATAACCCTTAATCCAGCCTCAATCTGTCTCTCATATCCACCTCTAGGGAAATAACCCCCCTAATCCAGCCTCAATCTGTCTCTCTCATATCCTCCTCTAGGGAAATAACCCCTAATCCAGCCTCAATCTGTCTCTTTCATATCCTCCTCTAGGGAAATACCCCCCCCCCCCCCTAATCCAGCCTCAATCTGTCTCTCTAATATCCTCCTCTAGGGAAATAACCCCCCTAATCCAGCCTCAATCTGTCTCTCTCATATCCTCCTCTAGATAAATAACCCTTAATCCAGCCTCAATCTGTCTCTCATATACTCCTATAGGGAAATAACCCAAAATCCACCCTCAATCTGTCTCTCTCATATCCTCCTCTAGGGAAATTACCCCCCTAATCCAGCCTCAATCTGTCTCTCTCATATCCTACTGTAGGGAAATAACCCCCCTAATCCAGCCTCAATCTGCCTCTCTCATTGCCTCCTCTAGGGAAATAACATTTTATCCAGCCTCAATCTGTCTCTCTCATATCCTCCTCTAGTGAAATAACCACTAATCCAGCCTCAATATTTCTCTCTCATATCATCCTCTAAGGAAATAACCCTTAATCCAGCCTCAAACTGTCTCTCATATCCTCCTATAGGGAAATAACACACCTAATCTAGACTCAATCTGCCTCTCACATATCCTACTCTAGGGAAAAAACCCCTAATCAAGCCTCAATCTGTCTCTCTCATATCCTCCTCTAGGGAAATAACCCCAAATCCAGCCTCAATATGTCTCTCATATCCTCCTCTAGGGAAATAACACCAATCCACCCTCAATCTGTCTCTCATATCCTCCTCTAGTGAAATAACCCTACATCCAGAGTCAATCTGTCTCTCATATCCTCCTCTAGGGAAATAACCCCTAATCCAGCCTCAATCTGTCTCTCTCATATCCTTCTCTGGGGAAATAACCCTTAATGCAGCCTCAATCTGTTTCTCTCGTATCCTCCTCTAGTGAAAAAAACCCTAATCCAGCCTCAATCTGTCTCTCTCATATCCTCCTCTAGTGAAATAACCACTAATCCATCCTCAATATTTCTCTCTCATATCCTCCAATAAGGAAATATCCCTTAATCCAGCCTCAATCTGTCTCTCATATCCTCCTCTAGGGAAATAACCCCTAATCAAGCCTCAATCTGTCTCTCTCATATCCTCCTCTAGGGAAATACACCCCCTAATCCACCCTCAATCTGTCTCTCTCATATCCTCCTCTAGGGAAATATCCGCCCTAATCCAGCCTCAATCTGTCTTTCTCATATCCTACTGTAGGGAAATAACCCCCCTAATCCAGCCTCAATCCGTCTCTCTCATATCCTCCTCTAGGGAAATAACATCTAATCCAGCCTCAATCTGTCTCTCTCACATCCTCCTATAGTGAAATAACCCCTAATCCTTCCTCAATCTTTCACTCTCATATCCTCCTCTAGTGAATTAACGCCGAATCCAGCCTCAATCTGTCTCTCATATCCTCCTCTAGGGAAATTACCCCTAATCCAGCCTCAATCTGTCTCTCTCATATCCTCCTCTAGGGAAATAACCCTTAATCCAGCCTCAATCTGTTTCTCTCGTATCCTCCTCTAGTGAAATACCCCTAATCCAGCCTCAATCTGTCTCTCTCATATCCTCCTCTAGTGAATTAACGCCGAATCCAGCCTCAATCTGTCTCTCTCATATCCTCTTCTAGGGAAATAACCCTTAATCAAGCCTCAATCTGTCTCTCATATACTCCTATAGGGAAATAACCCAAAATCCACTCTCAATCTGTGTCTCTCATATCCTCCTCTAGTGAATTAACGCCGAATCCAGCCTCAATCTGTCTTTCTCATATCCTCTTCTAGGGAAATAACCCTTAATCAAGCCTCAATCTGTCTCTCATATCCTCCTCTAGGGAAATTACCCCTAATCCAGCCTCAATCTTTCTCTCTCATATCCACCTCTAGTGAAAAAAACCCTAATCCAGCCTCAATCTGTCTCTCTCATATCCTCCTCTAGGGAAATAACCCTTAATCCAGCCTCAATCTGTCTCTCATATCCTCCTCTAGGGAAATAACCCCCCTAATCCAGCCTCAATCTGTCTCTCATATCCTCCTCTAGGGAAATAACCCCCCTAATCCAGCCTCAATCTGTCTCTCATATCCTCCTCTAGGGAAATAACACCAATCCACCCTCAATCTGTCTCTCATATCCTCCTCTAGTGAAATAACCCTACATCCAGAGTCAATCTGTCTCTCATATCCTCCTCTAGGGAAATAACCCCTAATCCAGCCTCAATCTGTCTCTCTCATATCCTTCTCTAGGGAAATAACCCTTAATGCAGCCTCAATCTGTTTCTCTCGTATCCTCCTCTAGTGAAAAAAACCCTAATCCAGCCTCAATCTGTCTCTCTCATATCCTCCTCTAGTGAAATAACCACTAATCCATCCTCAATATTTCTCTCTCATATCCTCCAATAAGGAAATATCCCTTAATCCAGCCTCAATCTGTCTCTCATATCCTCCTCTAGGGAAATAACCCCTAATCAAGCCTCAATCTGTCTCTCTCATATCCTCCTCTAGGGAAATACACCCCCTAATCCACCCTCAATCTGTCTCTCTCATATCCTCCTCTAGGGAAATATCCGCCCTAATCCAGCCTCAATCTGTCTTTCTCATATCCTACTGTAGGGAAATAACCCCCCTAATCCAGCCTCAATCCGTCTCTCTCATATCCTCCTCTAGGGAAATAACATCTAATCCAGCCTCAATCTGTCTCTCTCACATCCTCCTATAGTGAAATAACCCCTAATCCTTCCTCAATCTTTCACTCTCATATCCTCCTCTAAGGAAATAACCCTTAATCAAGCCTCAATCTGTCTCTCATATCCTCCTCTAGGGAAATTACCCCTAATCCAGCCTCAATCTGTCTCTCTCATATCCTCCTCTAGGGAAATAACCCTTAATCCAGCCTCAATCTGTTTCTCTCGTATCCTCCTCTAGTGAAATACCCCTAATCCAGCCTCAATCTGTCTCTCTCATATCCTCCTCTAGGGAAATACCCCCCCTAATCCAGCCTTAAACTGTCTCTCTCTTATCTTCCTCTAGGGAAATAACCCCCCTAATCCAGCCTCAATCTGTCTCTCTCATATAATCCTCTAGGGAAATAACCCCTAATCCAGCCTCAATCTGTCTCTCTCATATCCTCCTCTAGGGTAATAACCCTTAATCCAGCCTCAATCTGTTTCTCTCGTATCCTCCTCTAGTGAAATAACCCCTAATCCAGCCTCAATCTGTCTCTATCATATCTTCCTCTAGATAAATAACCCCTAATCCAGTCTCAATCTGTCTCTCTCATATCCTCCTCTAGGGAAATAACGTCTAATCCAGCCTCAATCTGTCGCTCTCATTTCCTCCTCTAGTGAAATAACCCTGAATCCAGCCTCAATCTGTCTCTGTCATATCTTCCTCTAGGGAAATAACCACCTTAATCCAGCCTCAAACTGTCTCTCTCATATCCTCCTCTAGGGAAATAACCACCTTAATCCAGCCTTAATCTGTCTCTCTCATATCCTCCTCTAGGGAAATACCCCCCTAATCCAGCCTTAAACTGTCTCTCTCTTATCCTCCTCTAGGGAAATAACCCCCCTAATCCAGCCTCAATCTGTCTCTCTCATATCCTCCTCAAGGGAAATAACCCCCCATAATCCAGCCTCAATCTCTCTCTCATGTCCTCCTCTAGTGAAATAACCCCCCTAATCCAGCCTCAATCCGTCTCTCTCATATCCTCCTCTAGGGAAATAACATCTAATCCAGCCTCAATCTGTCTTTCTCACATCCTCGTATAGTGAAATAACCCCTAATCCAGCCTCAATCTTTCTCTCTCATATCCTCCTCTAAGGAAATAACCCTTAATCAAGCCTCAATCTGTCTCTCATATCCTCCTCTAGGGAAATAACCCCTAATCCAGGCTCAATCTGTCTCTCTCATATCCTCCTCTAGGGAAATAACCCCTAATCCAGCCTCAAACTGTCTCTCTCATATCCTCCTGTAGGGAAATAACCCCCCTAATCCAGCCTCAAACTGTCTCTCTCATATCCTCCTCTAGGGAAAAAAACCCCTAATCCAGCCTCAATCTGTCTCTCTCATATCCTCCTCTAGGGAAATAACCTCCCTAATCCAGCCTCAAACTGTCTCTCTCATATCCTCCTCTAGGGAAATAACCCCCCCAATGCAGCCTCAATTTGTCTCTCTCATATCTTCCTCTAGGGTAATAACCCCCATAATCCAGCCTCAATCTGTCTCTCTCATATCCTCCTCTAGGGAAATAACCCCCCTAATCCAGCCACAATCTGTCTCTCTTATATCCTCCTCCCGGGAAATACCCCCCCTAATCCAGCCTCAAACTGTCTCTCTCATATCCTCCTCTAGGGAAATACACCCCCTAATCCAGCCTCAAACTGTCTCTCTCATATCCTCCTGTAGGGAAATAACCCCCCTAATCCAGCCTCAATATGTCTCTATCATATCCTCCTCTAGATAAATAACCCCTAATCCAGTCTCAATCTGTCTCTCTCATATCCTCCTCTAGGGAAATAACGTCTAATCCAGCCTCAATCTGTCTCTCTCATATCCTCCTCTAGGGAAATAACCCCCCTAATCCAGCCTCAAACTGTCTCTCTCATATCCTCCTCTAGGGAAATAACCCCCCTAATCCAGCCTCAATCTGTCTCTCTCATATCCTCCTCTAGGGAAATAACCCCCCATAATCCAGCCTCAATCTTTCTCTCTCATATCCTCCTCTAGGGAAATAACCCCCCTAATCCAGCCTCAAACTGTCTCTCTCATATCCTCCTCTAGGGAAATAACCCCCCTAATCCAGCCTCAATCTGTCTCTCTCATATCCTCCTCTAGGGAAATAACCCCCCATAATCCAGCCTCAATCTGTCTCTCTCATATCCTCCTGTAGGGAAATAACCCCCCTAATCCAGCCTCAAACTGTCTCTCTCATATCCTCCTCTAGGGAAATAACCCCCCTAATCCAGCCTCAATATGTCTCTATCATATCCTCCTCTAGATAAATAACCCCTAATCCAGTCTCAATCTGTCTCTCTCATATCCTCCTCTAGGGAAATAACGTCTAATCCAGCCTCAATCTGTCTCTCTCATATCCTCCTCTAGGGAAATAACCCCCCTAATCCAGCCTCAAACTGTCTCTCTCATATCCTCCTCTAGGGAAATACACCCCATAATCCAGCCTCAAACTGTCTCTCTCATATCCTCCTGTAGGGAAATAACCCCCCTAATCCAGCCTCAATCTGTCTCTATCATATCCTCCTCTAGATAAATAACCCCTAATCCAGTCTCAATCTGTCTCTCTCATTTCCTCCTCTAGTGAAATAACCCCGAATCCAGCCTCAATCTGTCTCTGTCATGTCCTCCTCTAGGGAAATACCCCCCCTAATCCAGCCTTAAACTGTCTCTCTCATATCCTCCTCCAGGGAAATAACCCCCATAATCCAGCCTCAATCTGTCTCTCTCATTTCCTCCTCTAGGGAAATAACCCCCCTAATCCAGCCTCAATCTGTCTTTCTCATATCCTCCTCTAGGGAAATAACCACCTTAATTCAGCCTTAAACTGTCTCTCTCTTATCTTCCTCTAGGGAAATAACCCCCCTAATCCAGCCTCAATCTGTCTCTCTCATATCATCCTCTAGGGAAATAACCCCTAATCCAGCCTCAATCTGTCTCTCTCATATCCTCCTCTAGGGTAATAACCCTTAATCCAGCCTCAATCTGTTTCTCTCGTATCCTCCTCTAGTGAAATAACCCCTAATCCAGCCTCAATCTGTCTCTATCATATCTTCCTCTAGATAAATAACCCCTAATCCAGTCTCAATCTGTCTCTCTCATATCCTCCTCTAGGGAAATAACGTCTAATCCAGCCTCAATCTGTCTCTCTCATTTCCTCCTCTAGTGAAATAACCCTGAATCCAGCCTCAATCTGTCTCTGTCATATCTTCCTCTAGGGAAATAACCACCTTAATCCAGCCTCAAACTGTCTCTCTCATATCCTCCTCTAGGGAAATAACCACCTTAATCCAGCCTTAATCTGTCTCTCTCATATCCTCCTCTAGGGAAATACCCCCCCTAATCCAGCCTTAAACTGTCAATCTGTTTCTCTCGTATCCTCCTCTAGTGAAATAACCCCTAATCCAGCCTCAATCTGTCTCTATCATATCTTCCTCTAGATAAATAACCCCTAATCCAGTCTCAATCTGTCTCTCTCATATCCTCCTCTAGGGAAATAACGTCTAATCCAGCCTCAATCTGTCGCTCTCATTTCCTCCTCTAGTGAAATAACCCTGAATCCAGCCTCAATCTGTCTCTGTCATATCTTCCTCTAGGGAAATAACCACCTTAATCCAGCCTCAAACTGTCTCTCTCATATCCTCCTCTAGGGAAATAACCACCTTAATCCAGCCTTAATCTGTCTCTCTCATATCCTCCTCTAGGGATATACCCCCCCTAATCCAGCCTTAAACTGTCTCTCTCTTATCCTCCTCTAGGGAAATAACCCCCCTAATCCAGCCTCAATCTGTCTCTCTCATATCCTCCTCAAGGGAAATAACCCCCCATAATCCAGCCTCAATCTCTCTCTCTCATGTCCTCCTCTAGTGAAATAACCCCCCTAATCCAGCCTCAATCCGTCTCTCTCATATCCTCCTCTAGGGAAATAACATCTAATCCAGCCTCAATCTGTCTTTCTCACATCCTCCTATAGTGAAATAACCCCTAATCCAGCCTCAATCTTTCTCTCTCATATCCTCCTCTAAGGAAATAACCCTTAATCAAGCCTCAATCTGTCTCTCATATCCTCCTCTAGGGAAATAACCCCTAATCCAGGCTCAATCTGTCTCTCTCATATCCTCCTCTAGGGAAATAACCCTTAATCCAGCCTCAATCTGTTTCTCTCGTATCCTCCTCTAGTGAAATAACCCCTAAACCAGCCCCAATCTGTCTCTCTCATATCCTCCTCTAGGGAAATAACCCTTAATCCAGCCTCAATCGGTCTCTCATATACTCCTATAGGGAAAAAAACATTAATCCAGCCTCAAACTGTCTCATCCTCCTCTAGGGAAATAACCCCTAATCCACCCTCAATCTGTCTCTCATATCCTCCTCTAGGGAAATAACCGCCCTAATCCAGCCTCAATCTGTCTCTCTCATATCCTACTCTAGGGAAATAACCCACCTAATCCAGCCTCAATCTGTCTCTCTCATATCCTCCTCAAGGGAAATAACCCCTAATCCAGCCTCAATCTGTCTCTCTCATATCCTCCTCTAGGAAAATAACCCCTAATCAAGCCTCAATCTGTCTCTCTCATATCCTCCTCTAGGGAAATACACCCCCTAATCCAGCCTCAAACTGTCTCTCTCATATCCTCCTATAGATAAATAACCCCCCTAATCCAGCCTCAATCTGTCTCTCTCATATCCTCCTCTAGTGAAATAACCCCGAATCCAGCCTCAATCTGTCTCTCACATATCCTCCTCTAGGAAAATAACCCCTAATCAAGCGTCAATCTGTCTCTCTCATATCCTCCTCTAGGGAAATACACCCCCTAATCCAGCCTCAATCTGTCTCTCTAATATCCTCCTCTAGGGAAATAACCCCCCTAATCCAGCCTTAATCTGTCTCTCTCATATCCTCCTCTAGATAAATAACCCTTCATCGAGTCTCAATCTGTCTCTCTCATATCCTCCTCTAGGGAAATAACATCTAATCCAGCCTCAATCTGTCTCTCTCATATCCTCCTCTAGTGAAATAACCCCGAATCCAGCCTTAATCTGTCTCTCTCATGTCCTCCTCTAGGGAAATAACCCCCCTAATCCAGCCTCAATCTGTCTCTCTCATATCCTCCTCTAGGGAAATAACCCCCTAATCCAGCCTCAATCTGTCTTTCTCATATCCTCCTCTAGTGAAATAACCCCCCTAATCCAGCCTCAATCTGTCTCTCTCATATCCTCTAGGGAAATAACCCCCCTAATCCAGCCTCAATCTGTCTCTCTCATATCCTCCTCCAGTGAAATAACCCCTAATGCAGCCTCAATCTATCTCTCTCATTTCCTCCTCTATGGAAATAACATCTAATCCAGCCTCAATCTTTCTCTCTCACATCCACCTCTAGTGAAATAACCCCTAATCCAGCCTCAATCTGTCTCTCTCATATCCTCCTCTAGGGAAATAACCCTTAATCCAGCCTCAATCTGTCTCTCATATCCACCTCTAGGGAAATAACCCCCCTAATCCAGCCTCAATCTGTCTCTCTCATATCCTCCTCTAGGGAAATAACCCCTAATCCAGCCTCAATCTGTCTCTTTCATATCCTCCTCTAGGGAAATACCCCCCCCCCTAATCCAGCCTCAATCTGTCTCTCTAATATCCTCCTCTAGGGAAATAACCCCCCTAATCCAGCCTCAATCTGTCTCTCTCATATCCTCCTCTAGATAAATAACCCCTAATCCAGTCTCAATCTGTCTCTCTCATATCCTCCTCTAGGGAAATAACCCTTAATCCAGCCTCAATCTGTCTCTCATATACTCCTATAGGGAAATAACCCAAAATCCACCCTCAATCTGTCTCTCTCATATCCTCCTCTAGGGAAATTACCCCCCTAATCCAGCCTCAATCTGTCTCTCTCATATCCTACTGTAGGGAAATAACCCCCCTAATCCAGCCTCAATCTGCCTCTCTCATTGCCACCTCTAGGGAAATAACATTTTATCCAGCCTCAATCTGTCTCTCTCATATCCTCCTCTAGTGAAATAACCACTAATCCAGCCTCAATATTTCTCTCTCATATCATCCTCTAAGGAAATAACCCTTAATCAAGCCTCAATCTGTCTCTCATATCCTCCTCTAGGGAAATTACCCCTAATCCAGCCTCAATCTGTCTCTCTCATATCCTCCTCTAGGGAAATAACCCTTAATCCAGCCTCAATCTGTTTCTCTCGTATCCTCCTCTAGTGAAATACCCCTAATCCAGCCTCAATCTGTCTCTCTCATATCCTCCTCTAGTGAATTAACGCCGAATCCAGCCTCAATCTGTCTCTCTCATATCCTCTTCTAGGGAAATAACCCTTAATCAAGCCTCAATCTGTCTCTCATATACTCCTATAGGGAAATAACCCAAAATCCACCCTCAATCTGTGTCTCTCATATCCTCCTCTAGTGAATTAACGCCGAATCCAGCCTCAATCTGTCTCTCTCATATCCTCTTCTAGGGAAATAACCCTTAATCAAGCCTCAATCTGTCTCTCATATCCTCCTCTAGGGAAATTACCCCTAATCCAGCCTCAATCTTTCTCTCTCATATCCACCTCTAGTGAAAAAACCCCTAATCCAGCCTCAATCTGTCTCTCTCATATCCTCCTCTAGGGAAATAACCCTTAATCCAGCCTCAATCTGTCTCTCATATCCTCCTCTAGGGAAATAACCCCCCTAATCCAGCCTCAATCTGTCTCTCATATCCTCCTCTAGGGAAATAACCCCCCTAATCCAGCCTGAATCTGTCTCTCATATCCTCCTCTAGGGAAATAACACCAATCCACCCTCAATCTGTCTCTCATATCCTCCTCTAGTGAAATAACCCTACATCCAGAGTCAATCTGTCTCTCATATCCTCCTCTAGGGAAATAACCCCTAATCCAGCCTCAATCTGTCTCTCTCATATCCTTCTCTAGGGAAATAACCCTTAATGCAGCCTCAATCTGTTTCTCTCGTATCCTCCTCTAGTGAAAAAAACCCTAATCCAGCCTCAATCTGTCTCTCTCATATCCTCCTCTAGTGAAATAACCACTAATCCATCCTCAATATTTCTCTCTCATATCCTCCAATAAGGAAATATCCCTTAATCCAGCCTCAATCTGTCTCTCATATCCTCCTCTAGGGAAATAACCCCTAATCAAGCCTCAATCTGTCTCTCTCATATCCTCCTCTAGGGAAATACACCCCCTAATCCACCCTCAATCTGTCTCTCTCATATCCTCCTCTAGGGAAATATCCGCCCTAATCCAGCCTCAATCTGTCTTTCTCATATCCTACTGTAGGGAAATAACCCCCCTAATCCAGCCTCAATCCGTCTCTCTCATATCCTCCTCTAGGGAAATAACATCTAATCCAGCCTCAATCTGTCTCTCTCACATCCTCCTATAGTGAAATAACCCCTAATCCTTCCTCAATCTTTCACTCTCATATCCTCCTCTAAGGAAATAACCCTTAATCAAGCCTCAATCTGTCTCTCATATCCTCCTCTAGGGAAATTACCCCTAATCCAGCCTCAATCTGTCTCTCTCATATCCTCCTCTAGGGAAATAACCCTTAATCCAGCCTCAATCTGTTTCTCTCGTATCCTCCTCTAGTGAAATACCCCTAATCCAGCCTCAATCTGTCTCTCTCATATCCTCCTCTAGTGAATTAACGCCGAATCCAGCCTCAATCTGTCTCTCTCATATCCTCTTCTAGGGAAATAACCCTTAATCAAGCCTCAATCTGTCTCTCATATACTCCTATAGGGAAATAACCCAAAATCCACCCTCAATCTGTGTCTCTCATATCCTCCTCTAGTGAATTAACGCCGAATCCAGCCTCAATCTGTCTGTCTCATATCCTCTTCTAGGGAAATAACCCTTAATCAAGCCTCAATCTGTCTCTCATATCCTCCTCTAGGGAAATTACCCCTAATCCAGCCTCAATCTTTCTCTCTCATATCCACCTCTAGTGAAAAAACCCATAATCCAGCCTCAATCTGTCTCTCTCATATCCTCCTCTAGGGAAATAACCCTTAATCCAGCCTCAATCTGTCTCTCATATCCTCCTCTAGGGAAATAACCCCCCTAATCCAGCCTCAATCTGTCTCTCTCATATCCTCCTCTAGGGAAATAACCCCTAATCCAGCCTCAATCTGTCTCTTTCATATCCTCCTCTAGGGAAATACCCCCCCCCTAATCCAGCCTCAATCTGTCTCTCTAATATCCTCCTCTAGGGAAATAACCCCTAATCCACCCTCAATATGTCTCTCATAGCCTCCTCTAGGGAAATAACACCAATCCACCCTCAATCTGTCTCTCATATCCTCCTCTAGTGAAATAACACCAATCCACCCTCAATCTGTCTCTCTCATATCCTCCTCTAGGGAAATAACCGCCCTAATCCAGCCTCAATCTGTCTCTCTAATATCCTACTCTAGGGAAATAACCCCCCTAATCCAGCCTCAATCTGTCTCTCTCATATCCTCCTCAAGGGAAATAACCCCCCTAATCCAGCCTCAATCTGTCTCTCTCATATCCTCCTCTAGTGAAATAACCCTACATCCAGAGTCAATCTGTCTCTCATATCCTCCTCTAGGGAAATAACCCCTAATCCAGCCTCAATCTGTCTCTCTCATATCCTTCTCTAGGGAAATAACCCCTAATCAAGCCTCAATCTGTCTCTCTCATATCCTCCTCTAGGGAAATACACCCCCTAATCCAGCCTCAAACTGTCTCTCTCATATCCTCCTCTAGGGAAACAACCCTTAATCCAGCCTCAATCTGTTTCTCTCATATCCTCCTCTAGGGAAATAACCCCCCTAATCCAGCCTCAATCTGTCTCTCTCATATCCTCCTCTAGGGAAAT
This sequence comes from Oncorhynchus clarkii lewisi, assembly GCF_045791955.1. Taxonomy (NCBI): domain Eukaryota; kingdom Metazoa; phylum Chordata; class Actinopteri; order Salmoniformes; family Salmonidae; genus Oncorhynchus; species Oncorhynchus clarkii. The sequence continues at coordinate 1,406,576 of NC_092177.1, read as the reverse complement.
AACCCCTAATCCAGCCTCAATCTGTCTCTTTCATATCCTCCTCTAGGGAAATACCCCCCCCCCCCCCCTAATCCAGCCTCAAACTGTCTCTCTCATATCCTCCTCTAGGGAAATAACCCCTAATCCAGCCTCAATCTGTCTCTCTCATATCCTCTTCTAGGGAAATAACCCTTAATCAAGCCTCAATCTGTCTCTCATATCCTCCTCTAGGGAAATTACCCCTAATCCAGCCTCAATCTTTCTCTCTCATATCCACCTCTAGTGAAAAAACCCCTAATCCAGCCTCAATCTGTCTCTCTCATATCCTCCTCTAGGGAAATAACCCCCCTAATCCAGCCTCAATCTGTCTCTCATATCCTCCTCTAGGGAAATAACCCCCCTAATCCAGCCTCAATCTGTCTCTCATATCCTCCTCTAGGGAAATAACACCAATCCACCCTCAATCTGTCTCTCATATCCTCCTCTAGGGAAATATCCGCCCTAATCCAGCCTCAATCTGTCTTTCTCATATCCTACTGTAGGGAAATAACCCCCCTAATCCAGCCTCAATCCGTCTCTCTCATATCCTCCTCTAGGGAAATAACATCTAATCCAGCCTCAATCTGTCTCTCTCACATCCTCCTATAGTGAAATAACCCCTAATCCTTCCTCAATCTTTCACTCTCATATCCTCCTCTAAGGAAATAACCCTTAATCAAGCCTCAATCTGTCTCTCATATCCTCCTCTAGGGAAATTACCCCTAATCCAGCCTCAATCTGTCTCTCTCATATCCTCCTCTAGGGAAATAACCCTTAATCCAGCCTCAATCTGTTTCTCTCGTATCCTCCTCTAGTGAAATACCCCTAATCCAGCCTCAATCTGTCTCTCTCATATCCTCCTCTAGTGAATTAACGCCGAATCCAGCCTCAATCTGTCTCTCTCATATCCTCTTCTAGGGAAATAACCCTTAATCAAGCCTCAATCTGTCTCTCATATACTCCTATAGGGAAATAACCCAAAATCCACCCTCAATCTGTGTCTCTCATATCCTCCTCTAGTGAATTAACGCCGAATCCAGCCTCAATCTGTCTCTCTCATATCCTCTTCTAGGGAAATAACCCTTAATCAAGCCTCAATCTGTCTCTCATATCCTCCTCTAGGGAAATTACCCCTAATCCAGCCTCAATCTTTCTCTCTCATATCCACCTCTAGTGAAAAAACCCATAATCCAGCCTCAATCTGTCTCTCTCATATCCTCCTCTAGGGAAATAACCCTTAATCCAGCCTCAATCTGTCTCTCATATCCTCCTCTAGGGAAATAACCCCCCTAATCCAGCCTCAATCTGTCTCTCTCATATCCTCCTCTAGGGAAATAACCCCTAATCCAGCCTCAATCTGTCTCTTTCATATCCTCCTCTAGGGAAATACCCCCCCCCCCCTAATCCAGCCTCAATCTGTCTCTCTAATATCCTCCTCTAGGGAAATAACCCCTAATCCACCCTCAATATGTCTCTCATAGCCTCCTCTAGGGAAATAACACCAATCCACCCTCAATATGTCTCTCATATCCTCCTCTAGTGAAATAACACCAATCCACCCTCAATCTGTCTCTCTCATATCCTCCTCTAGGGAAATAACCGCCCTAATCCAGCCTCAATCTGTCTCTCTAATATCCTACTCTAGGGAAATAACCCCCCTAATCCAGCCTCAATCTGTCTCTCTCATATCCTCCTCAAGGGAAATAACCCCCTTAATCCAGCCTCAATCTGTCTCTCTCATATCCTCCTCTAGTGAAATAACCCTACATCCAGAGTCAATCTGTCTCTCATATCCTCCTCTAGGGAAATAACCCCTAATCCAGCCTCAATCTGTCTCTCTCATATCCTTCTCTAGGGAAATAACCCCTAATCAAGCCTCAATCTGTCTCTCTCATATCCTCCTCTAGGGAAATACACCCCCTAATCCAGCCTCAAACTGTCTCTCTCATATCCTCCTCTAGGGAAACAACCCCCATAATCCAGCCTCAATCTGTCTCTCTCATATCCTCCTCTAGGGAAATAACCCTTAATCCAGCCTCAATCTGTTTCTCTCATATCCTCCTCTAGGGAAATAACCCCCCTAATCCAGCCTCAATCTGTCTCTCTCATATCCTCCTCTAGGGAAATAACCCCTAATCCAGCCTCAATCTGTCTCTTTCATATCCTCCTCTAGGGAAATACCCCCCCCCCCCTAATCCAGCCTCAATCTGTCTCTCTAATATCCTCCTCTAGGGAAATAACCCCTAATCCACCCTCAATCTGTCTCTCATAGCCTCCTCTAGGGAAATAACACCAATCCACTCTCAATCTGTCTCTCATATCCTACTCTAGGGAAATAACCCCCCTAATCCAGCCTCAATCTGTCTCTCTCATATCCTCCTCAAGGGAAATAACCCCCCTAATCCAGCCTCAATCTGTCTCTCTCATATCCTCCTCTAGTGAAATAACCCTACATCCAGAGTCAATCTGTCTCTCATATCCTCCTCTAGGGAAATAACCCCTAATCCAGCCTCAATCTGTCTCTCTCATATCCTTCTCTAGGGAAATAACCCCTAATCAAGCCTCAATCTGTCTCTCTCATATCCTCCTCTAGGGAAATACACCCCCTAATCCAGCCTCAAACTGTCTCTCTCATATCCTCCTCTAGGGAAACAACCCCCCTAATCCAGCCTCAATCTGTCTCTCTCATATCCTCCTCTAGGGAAATAACCCTTAATCCAGCCTCAATCTGTTTCTCTCATATCCTCCTCTAGGGAAATAACCCCCCTAATCCAGCCTCAATCTGTCTCTCTCATATCCTCCTCTAGGGAAATAACCCCTAATCCAGCCTCAATCTGTCTCTTTCATATCCTCCTCTAGGGAAATACCCCCCCCCCCCTAATCCAGCCTCAATCTGTCTCTCTAATATCCTCCTCTAGGGAAATAACCCCTAATCCACCCTCAATCTGTCTCTCATAGCCTCCTCTAGGGAAATAACACCAATCCACTCTCAATCTGTCTCTCATATCCTCCTCTAGTGAAATAACACCAATCCACCCTCAATCTGTCTCTCTCATATCCTCCTCTAGGGAAATAACCGCCCTAATCCAGCCTCAATCTGTCTCTCTAATATCCTACTCTAGGGAAATAACCCCCCTAATCCAGCCTCAATCTGTCTCTCTCATATCCTCCTCAAGGGAAATAACCCCCCTAATCCAGCCTCAATCTGTCTCTCTCATATCCTCCTCTAGTGAAATAACCCTACATCCAGAGTCAATCTGTCTCTCATATCCTTCTCTAGGGAAATAACCCCTAATCAAGCCTCAATCTGTCTCTCTCATATCCTCCTCTAGGGAAATACACCCCCTAATCCAGCCTCAAACTGTCTCTCTCATATCCTCCTCTAGGGAAATAACCCCCCTAATCCAGCCTCAATCTGTCTCTCTCATATCCTCCTCTAGGGAAATAACCCTTAATCCAGCCTCAATCTGTTTCTCTCGTATCCTCCTCTAGTGAAATAACCCCTAATCCAGCCTCAATCTGTCTCTCTCATATCCTCCTCTAGTGAAATAACGCCGAATCCAGCCTCAATCTGTCTCTCTCATATCCTCCTCTAGGGAAATAACCCTTAATCAAGCCTCAATCTGTCTCTCATATACTCCTATAGGGAAATAACCCAAAATCCAGCCTCAATCTGTCTCTCTCATATCCTCCTCTAGTGAAATAACGCCGAATCCAGCCTCAATCTGTCTCTCTCATATCCTCCTCTAGGGAAATAACCCTTAATCAAGCCTCAATCTGTCTCTCATATTCTCCTATAGGGAAATAACCCAAAATCCACCCTCAATCTGTGTCTCTCATATCCTCCTCTAGGGAAATAACCCCCCTAATCCAGCCTCAATCTGTCTCTCTCATATCCTCCTCTAGGGAAATAACCCATAATCAAGCCTCAATCTGTCTCTCTCATATCCTCCTCTAGGGAAATACACCCCCTAATCCAGCCTCAATCTGTCTCTCTCATATCCTCCTCTAGGGAAATAACCCCTAATCCAGTCTCAATCTGTCTCTCTCATATCCTCCTCTAGGGAAATAACGTCTAATCCAGCCTTAATCTGTCTCTCTCATTTCCGCCTCTAGTGAAATAACCCCGAATCCAGCCTCAATCTGTCTCTCTCATATCCTCAAGGGAAATAACCCCCCATAATCCAGCCTCAATCTGTCTCTCTCATATCCTCCTCTAGTGAAATAACCCCCCTAATGCAGCCTCAATCTGTCTCTCTCATATCTTCCTCTAGGGTAATAACCCCCATAATCCAGCCTCAATCTGTCTCTCTCATATCCTCCTCTAGGGAAATAACCCCCCTAATCCAGCCTCAATCTGTCTCTCTTATATCCTCCTCTAGGGAAATAACAACCCTAATCCAGCCTCAATCTGTCTCTCTCATATCCTACTCTAGGGAAACAACCCACCTAATCCAGCCTCAATCTGTCTCTCTCATATCCTCAAGGGAAATAACCCCCCATAATCCAGCCTCAATCTGTCTCTCTCATATCCTCCTCTAGTGAAATAACCCCCCCAATGCAGCCTCAATCTGTCTCTCTCATATCCTCCTCTAGGGAAATAACCCCCCTAATCCAGCAACAATCTGTCTCTCTTATATCCTCCTCCCGGGAAATACCCCCCCTAATCCAGCCTCAAACTGTCTCTCTCATATCCTCCTCTAGGGAAATACACCCCCTAATCCAGCCTCAAACTGTCTCTCTCATATCCTCCTGTAGGGAAATAACCCCCCTAATCCAGCCTCAATCTGTCTCTATCATATCCTCCTCTAGATAAATAACCCCTAATCCAGTCTCAATCTGTCTCTCTCATATCCTCCTCTAGGGAAATAACGTCTAATCCATTCTCAATCTGTCTCTCTCATTTCCTCCTCTAGTGAAATAACCCCGAATCCAGCCTCAATCTGTCTCTGTCATGTCCTCCTCTAGGGAAATAAACCTTAATCCATTCTCAAACTGTCTCTCATATCCTCCTCTAGGGAAATAACCCCTAATCCACCCTCAATCTGTCTCTCATATCCTCCTCTAGGGAAATAACCCACCTAATCCAGCCTCAATCTGTCTCTCTCATATCCTACTCTAGGGAAATAACCCACCTAATCCAGCCTCAAACTGTCTCTCTCATATCCTCCTGTAGGGAAATAACCCCCCTAATCCAGCCTCAATCTGTCTCTATCATATCCTCCTCTAGGGAAATAACGTTTAATCCAGCCTTAATCTGTCTCTCTCATTTCCTCCTCTAGTGAAATAACCCCGAATCCAGCCTCAATCTGTCTGTGTCATGTCCTCCTCTAGGGAAATAACCCTTAATCCAGCCTCAATCTGTCTCTGTCATGTCCTCCTCTAGGGAAATAACCCTTAATCCAGCCTCAAATTGTCTGTCATATCCTCCTCTAGGGAAATAACCACCCTAATCCAGCCTCAATCTGTCTCTCTCATATCCTCCTCTAGGGAAATAACCCCCCTAATCCAGCCTCAAACTGTATCTCTCATATCCTCCTCTAGGGAAATGCACCCCCTAATCCAGCCTCAAACTGTCTCTCTCATATCCTCCTGTAGGGAAATAACCCCCCTAATCCAGCCTCAATCTGTCTCTATCATATCCTCCTCTAGATAAATAACCCCTAATCCAGTCTCAATCTGTCTCTCTCATATACCCTTCTAGGGAAATAACCAAAAATCCACCCTCAATCTGTCTCTCTCATATCCTCCTCTAGGGAAATAACCCCCCTAATCCAGCCTCAATATGTCTTTCTCATATCATACTGTAGGGAAATAACCCCCCTAATCCAGCCTCAATCTGTCTCTCTCATATCCTCCTCTAGGGAAATAACCCCCCTAATCCAGCCTCAATCTGTCTCTCTCATATCCTCCTCTAGGGAAATAACCCCTAATCAAGCCTCAATCTGTCTCTCTCATATCCTCCTCTAGGGAAATAACGTCTAATCCAGACTTAATCTGTCTCTCTCATTTCCTCCTCTAGTGAAATAACCCCGAATCCAGCCCCAATCTGTCTCTGTCATGTCCTCCTCTAGGGAAATAACCCTTAATCCAGCCTCAAACTGTCTCTCATATCCTCCTCTAGGGAAATAACCCCCGATCCACCCTCAATCTGTCTCTCTCATATCCTCCTCTAGGGAAATAACCACCCTAATCCAGCCTCAATCTGTCTCTCTCATATCTTCCTCTAGGGAAATAACCCACCTAATCCAGCCTCAATCTGTCTCTCTTATATCCTCCTCTAGGGAAATAACCACCCTAATCCAGCCTCAATCTGTCTCTCTCATATCCTACTCTAGGGAAATAACCCACCTAATCCAGCCTCAATCTGTCTCTCTCATATCCTCAAGGGAAATAACCCCCCATAATCCAGCCTCAATCTGTCTCTCTCATATCCTCCTCTAGATAAATAACCCCTAATCCAGTCTCAATCTGTCTCTCTCATATCCTCCTCTAGGGAAATAACCCCCCTAATCCAGTCTCAAACTGTATCTCTCATATCCTCCTCTAGGGAAATACACCCCATAATCCAGCCTCAATCTGTCTCTATCATATCCTCCTCTAGATAAATAACCACTAATCCAGTCTCAATCTGTCTCTCTCATATCCCCCTCTAGGGAAATAACCCTTAATCCAGCCTCAATCTGTCTCTCATATACTCCTATAGGGAAATAACCCAAAATCCACCCTCAATCTGTCTCTCTCATATCCTCCTGTAGGGAAATAACCCCCCTAATCCAGCCTCAATATGTCTTTCTCATATCATACTGTAGGGAAATAACCCCCCTAATCCAGCCTTAATCTGTCTCTCTCATATCCTCCTCTAGGGAAATAACCCCTAATCAAGCCTCAATCTGTCTCTCTCATATCCTCCTCTAGGGAAATAACGTCTAATCCAGCCTTAATCTATCTCTCTCATTTCCTCCTCTAGTGAAATAACCCCGAATCCAGCCTCAATCTGTCTCTGTCATGTCCTCCTCTAGGGAAATAACCCTTAATCCAGCCTCAAACTGTCTCTCATATCCTCCTCTAGGGAAATAACCCCCGATCCACCCTCAATCTGTCTCTCTCATATCCTCCTCTAGGGAAATAACCACCCTAATCCAGCCTGAATCTGTCTCTCTAATATCCTACTCTAGGGAAATAAACCACCTAATCCAGCCTCAATCTGTCTCTCTCATATCCTCAAGGGAAATAACCCCCCATAATCCAGCCTCAATCTGTCTCTCTCATATCCTCCTCTAGTGAAATAACCCCCCTAATGCAGCCTCAATCTGTCTCTCTCATATCTTCCTCTAGGGAAATAACCCACCTAATCCAGCCTCAATCTGTCTCTCTTATATCCTCCTCTAGGGAAATAGCCACCCTAATCCAGCCTCAATCTGTCTCTCTCATATCCTACTCTAGGGAAATAACCCACCTAATCCAGCCTCAATCTGTCTCTCTCATATCCTCAAGGGAAATAACCCCCCATAATCCAGCCTCAATCTGTCTCTCTCATATCCTCCTCTAGTGAAATAACCCCCCCAATGCAGCCTCAATCTGTCTCTCTCATATCTTCCTCTAGGGTAATAACCTCCATAATCCAGCCTCAAACTGTCTCTCTCATATCCTCCTCTAGGGAAATACACCCCCTAATCCAGCCTCAAACTGTCTCTCTCATATCCTCCTGTAGGGAAATAACCCCCCTAATCCAGCCTCAATCTGTCTCTATCATATCCTCCTCTAGATAAATAACCCCTAATCCAGTCTCAATCTGTCTCTCTCATATCCTCCTCTAGGGAAATAACGTCTAATCCAGCCTCAATCTGTCTCTCTCATATCCTCCTCTAGGGAAATAACCCCCCTAATCCAGCCTCAAACTGTCTCTCTCATATCCTCCTCTAGGGAAATAACCCCCCTAATCCAGCCTCAATCTGTCTCTCTCATATCCTCCTCTAGGGAAATAACCTCCCTAATCCAGCCTCAAACTGTCTCTCTCATATCCTCCTCTAGGGAAATAACCCCCCCAATGCAGCCTCAATCTGTCTCTCTCATATCCTCCTCTAGGGAAATAACCCCCCTAATCCAGCCTCAAACTGTCTCTCTCATATCCTCCTCTAGGGAAATAACCCCCCTAATCCAGCCTCAATCTGTCTCTCTCATATCCTCCTCTAGGGAAATAACCTCCCTAATCCAGCCTCAAACTGTCTCTCTCATATCCTCCTCTAGGGAAATAACCCCCCCAATGCAGCCTCAATCTGTCTCTCTCATATCCTCCTCTAGGGAAATAACCCCCCTAATCCAGTCTCAAACTGTCTCTCTCATATCCTCCTCTAGGGAAATAACCCCCCTAATCCAGCCTCAATCTGTCTCTCTCATATCCTCCTCTAGGGAAATAACCCCCCATAATCCAGCCTCAATCTGTCTCTCTCATATCCTCCTCTAGGGAAATAGCCCCCCTAATCCAGCCTCAAACTGTCTCTCTCATATCCTCCTCTAGGGAAATACACCCCCTAATCCAGCCTCAAACTGTCTCTCTCATATCCTCCTGTAGGGAAATAACCCCCCTAATCCAGCCTCAAACTGTCTCTCTCATATCCTCCTCTAGGGAAATAACCCCCCTAATCCAGCCTCAATCTGTCTCTCTCATATCCTCCTCTAGGGAAATAACCTCCCTAATCCAGCATCAAACTGTCTCTCTCATATCCTCCTCTAGGGAAATAACCCCCCCAATGCAGCCTCAATTTTGTCTCTCTCATATCTTCCTCTAGGGTAATAACCCCCATAATCCAGCCTCAATCTGTCTCTCTCATATCCTCCTCTAGGGAAATAACCCCCCTAATCCAGCCACAATCTGTCTCTCTTATATCCTCCTCCCGGGAAATACCCCCCCTAATCCAGCCTCAAACTGTCTCTCTCATATCCTCCTCTAGGGAAATACACCCCCTAATCCAGCCTCAAACTGTCTCTCTCATATCCTCCTGTAGGGAAATAACCCCCCTAATCCAGCCTCAATATGTCTCTATCATATCCTCCTCTAGATAAATAACCCCTAATCCAGTCTCAATCAGTCTCTCTCATATCCTCCTCTAGGGAAATAACGTCTAATCCAGCCTCAATCTGTCTCTCTCATATCCTCCTCTAGGGAAATAACCCCCCTAATCCAGCCTCAAACTGTCTCTCTCATATCCTCCTCTAGGGAAATAACCCCCCTAATCCAGCCTCAATCTGTCTCTCTCATATCCTCCTCTAGGGAAATAACCCCCCTAATCCAGCCTCAAACTGTCTCTCTCATATCCTCCTCTAGGGAAATAACCCCCCTAATCCAGCCTCAATCTGTCTCTCTCATATCCTACTCTAGGGAAATAACCCCCCATAATCCAGCCTCAATCTGTCTCTCTCATATCCTCCTCTAGGGAAATAACCCCCCTAATCCAGCCTCAAACTGTCTCTTTCATATCCTCCTCTAGGGAAATACACCCCCTAATCCAGCCTCAAACTGTCTCTCTCATATCCTCCTGTAGGGAAATAACCCCCCTAATCCAGCCTCAATCTGTCTCTATCATATCCTCCTCTAGATAAATAACCCCTAATCCAGTCTCAATCTGTCTCTCTCATTTCCTCCTCTAGTGAAATAACCCCGAATCCAGCCTCAATCTGTCTCTGTCATGTCCTCCTCTAGGGAAATACCCCCCCTAATCCAGCCTTAAACTGTCTCTCTCATATCCTCCTCCAGGGAAATAACCCCCATAATCCAGCCTCAATCTGTCTCTCTCATTTCCTCCTCTAGGGAAATAACCCCCCTAATCCAGCCTCAATCTGTCTTTCTCATATCCTCCTCTAGGGAAATAACCACCTTAATTCAGCCTTAAACTGTCTCTCTCATATCCTCCTCTAGGGAAATACCCCCCCTAATCCAGCCTTAAACTGTCTCTCTCTTATCTTCCTCTAGGGAAATAACCCCCCTAATCCAGCCTCAATCTGTCTCTCTCATATCATCCTCTAGGGAAATAACCCCTAATCCAGCCTCAATCTGTCTCTCTCATATCCTCCTCTAGGGTAATAACCCTTAATCCAGCCTCAATCTGTTTCTCTCGTATCCTCCTCTAGTGCAATAACCCCTAATCCAGCCTCAATCTGTCTCTATCATATCTTCCTCTAGATAAATAACCCCTAATCCAGTCTCTATCTGTCTCTCTCATATCCTCCTCTAGGGAAATAACGTCTAATCCAGCCTCAATCTGTCTCTCTCATTTCCTCCTCTAGTGAAATAACCCTGAATCCAGCCTCAATCTGTCTCTGTCATATCTTCCTCTAGGGAAATAACCACCTTAATCCAGCCTCAAACTGTCTCTCTCATATCCTCCTCTAGGGAAATAACCACCTTAATCCATCCTTAATCTGTCTCTCTCATATCCTCCTCTAGGGAAATACCCCCCCTAATCCAGCCTTAAACTGTCTCTCTCTTATCCTCCTCTAGGGAAATAACCCCCCTAATCCAGCCTCAATCTGTCTCTCTCATATCCTCCTCTAGGGAAATAACCCCCCATAATCCAGCCTCAATCTGTCTTTCTCATATCCTCCTCTAGGGAAATAACCACCTTAATTCAGCCTTAAACTGTCTCTCTCATATCCTCCTCTAGGGAAATACCCCCCCTAATCCAGCCTTAAACTGTCTCTCTCTTATCTTCCTCTAGGGAAATAACCCCCCTAATCCAGCCTCAATCTGTCTCTCTCATATAATCCTCTAGGGAAATAACCCCTAATCCAGCCTCAATCTGTCTCTCTCATATCCTCCTCTAGGGAAATAACCCCCCTAATCCAGCCTCAATATGTCTCTCTCTTATCTTCCTCTAGGGAAATAACCCCCCTAATCCAGCCTCAATATGTCTCTATCATATCCTCCTCTAGATAAATAACCCCTAATCCAGTCTCAATCTGTCTCTCTCATATCCTCCTCTAGGGAAATAACGTCTAATCCAGCCTCAATCTGTCTCTCTCATATCCTCCTCTAGGGAAATAACCCCCCTAATCCAGCCTCAAACTGTCTCTCTCATATCCTCCTCTAGGGAAATAACCCCCCTAATCCAGCCTCAATCTGTCTCTCTCATATCCTCCTCTAGGGAAATAACCCCCCATAATCCAGCCTCAATCTGTCTCTCTCATATCCTCCTCTAGGGAAATAACCCCCCTAATCCAGCCTCAAACTGTCTCTCTCATATCCTCCTCTAGGGAAATACACCCCCTAATCCAGCCTCAAACTGTCTCTCTCATATCCTCCTGTAGGGAAATAACCCCCCTAATCCAGCCTCAATCTGTCTCTATCATATCCTCCTCTAGATAAATAACCCCTAATCCAGTCTCAATCTGTCTCTCTCATTTCCTCCTCTAGGGAAATACACCCCCTAATCCAGCCTCAAACTGTCTCTCTCATATCCTCCTGTAGGGAAATAACCCCCCTAATCCAGCCTCAAACTGTCTCTCTCATATCCTCCTCTAGGGAAATAACCCCCCTAATCCAGCCTCAATCTGTCTCTCTCATATCCTCCTCTAGGGAAATAACCTCCCTAATCCAGCATCAAACTGTCTCTCTCATATCCTCCTCTAGGGAAATAACCCCCCCAATGCAGCCTCAATTTTGTCTCTCTCATATCTTCCTCTAGGGTAATAACCCCCATAATCCAGCCTCAATCTGTCTCTCTCATATCCTCCTCTAGGGAAATAACCCCCCTAATCCAGCCACAATCTGTCTCTCTTATATCCTCCTCCCGGGAAATACCCCCCCTAATCCAGCCTCAAACTGTCTCTCTCATATCCTCCTCTAGGGAAATACACCCCCTAATCCAGCCTCAAACTGTCTCTCTCATATCCTCCTGTAGGGAAATAACCCCCCTAATCCAGCCTCAATATGTCTCTATCATATCCTCCTCTAGATAAATAACCCCTAATCCAGTCTCAATCAGTCTCTCTCATATCCTCCTCTAGGGAAATAACGTCTAATCCAGCCTCAATCTGTCTCTCTCATATCCTCCTCTAGGGAAATAACCCCCCTAATCCAGCCTCAAACTGTCTCTCTCATATCCTCCTCTAGGGAAATAACCCCCCTAATCCAGCCTCAATCTGTCTCTCTCATATCCTCCTCTAGGGAAATAACCCCCCTAATCCAGCCTCAAACTGTCTCTCTCATATCCTCCTCTAGGGAAATAACCCCCCTAATCCAGCCTCAATCTGTCTCTCTCATATCCTACTCTAGGGAAATAACCCCCCATAATCCAGCCTCAATCTGTCTCTCTCATATCCTCCTCTAGGGAAATAACCCCCCTAATCCAGCCTCAAACTGTCTCTTTCATATCCTCCTCTAGGGAAATACACCCCCTAATCCAGCCTCAAACTGTCTCTCTCATATCCTCCTGTAGGGAAATAACCCCCCTAATCCAGCCTCAATCTGTCTCTATCATATCCTCCTCTAGATAAATAACCCCTAATCCAGTCTCAATCTGTCTCTCTCATTTCCTCCTCTAGTGAAATAACCCCGAATCCAGCCTCAATCTGTCTCTGTCATGTCCTCCTCTAGGGAAATACCCCCCCTAATCCAGCCTTAAACTGTCTCTCTCATATCCTCCTCCAGGGAAATAACCCCCATAATCCAGCCTCAATCTGTCTCTCTCATTTCCTCCTCTAGGGAAATAACCCCCCTAATCCAGCCTCAATCTGTCTTTCTCATATCCTCCTCTAGGGAAATAACCACCTTAATTCAGCCTTAAACTGTCTCTCTCATATCCTCCTCTAGGGAAATACCCCCCCTAATCCAGCCTTAAACTGTCTCTCTCTTATCTTCCTCTAGGGAAATAACCCCCCTAATCCAGCCTCAATCTGTCTCTCTCATATCATCCTCTAGGGAAATAACCCCTAATCCAGCCTCAATCTGTCTCTCTCATATCCTCCTCTAGGGTAATAACCCTTAATCCAGCCTCAATCTGTTTCTCTCGTATCCTCCTCTAGTGCAATAACCCCTAATCCAGCCTCAATCTGTCTCTATCATATCTTCCTCTAGATAAATAACCCCTAATCCAGTCTCTATCTGTCTCTCTCATATCCTCCTCTAGGGAAATAACGTCTAATCCAGCCTCAATCTGTCTCTCTCATTTCCTCCTCTAGTGAAATAACCCTGAATCCAGCCTCAATCTGTCTCTGTCATATCTTCCTCTAGGGAAATAACCACCTTAATCCAGCCTCAAACTGTCTCTCTCATATCCTCCTCTAGGGAAATAACCACCTTAATCCATCCTTAATCTGTCTCTCTCATATCCTCCTCTAGGGAAATACCCCCCCTAATCCAGCCTTAAACTGTCTCTCTCTTATCCTCCTCTAGGGAAATAACCCCCCTAATCCAGCCTCAATCTGTCTCTCTCATATCCTCCTCTAGGGAAATAACCCCCCATAATCCAGCCTCAATCTGTCTTTCTCATATCCTCCTCTAGGGAAATAACCACCTTAATTCAGCCTTAAACTGTCTCTCTCATATCCTCCTCTAGGGAAATACCCCCCCTAATCCAGCCTTAAACTGTCTCTCTCTTATCTTCCTCTAGGGAAATAACCCCCCTAATCCAGCCTCAATCTGTCTCTCTCATATAATCCTCTAGGGAAATAACCCCTAATCCAGCCTCAATCTGTCTCTCTCATATCCTCCTCTAGGGAAATAACCCCCCTAATCCAGCCTCAATATGTCTCTCTCTTATCTTCCTCTAGGGAAATAACCCCCCTAATCCAGCCTCAATATGTCTCTATCATATCCTCCTCTAGATAAATAACCCCTAATCCAGTCTCAATCTGTCTCTCTCATATCCTCCTCTAGGGAAATAACGTCTAATCCAGCCTCAATCTGTCTCTCTCATATCCTCCTCTAGGGAAATAACCCCCCTAATCCAGCCTCAAACTGTCTCTCTCATATCCTCCTCTAGGGAAATAACCCCCCTAATCCAGCCTCAATCTGTCTCTCTCATATCCTCCTCTAGGGAAATAACCCCCCATAATCCAGCCTCAATCTGTCTCTCTCATATCCTCCTCTAGGGAAATAACCCCCCTAATCCAGCCTCAAACTGTCTCTCTCATATCCTCCTCTAGGGAAATACACCCCCTAATCCAGCCTCAAACTGTCTCTCTCATATCCTCCTGTAGGGAAATAACCCCCCTAATCCAGCCTCAATCTGTCTCTATCATATCCTCCTCTAGATAAATAACCCCTAATCCAGTCTCAATCTGTCTCTCTCATTTCCTCCTCTAGTGAAATAACCCCGAATCCAGCCTCAATCTGTCTCTGTCATGTCCTCCTCTAGGGAAATACCCCCCCTAATCCAGCCTTAAACTGTCTCTCTCATATCCTCCTCCAGGGAAATAACCCCCATAATCCAGCCTCAATCTGTCTCTCTCATTTCCTCCTCTAGGGAAATAACCCCCCTAATCCAGCCTCAATCTGTCTTTCTCATATCCTCCTCTAGGGAAATAACCACCTTAATTCAGCCTTAAACTGTCTCTCTCATATCCTCCTCTAGGGAAATACCCCCCCTAATCCAGCCTTAAACTGTCTCTCTCTTATCTTCCTCTAGGGAAATAACCCCCCTAATCCAGCCTCAATCTGTCTCTCTCATATCATCCTCTAGGGAAATAACCCCTAATCCAGCCTCAATCTGTCTCTCTCATATCCCCCTCTAGGGTAATAACCCTTAATCCAGCCTCAATCTGTTTCTCTCGTATCCTCCTCTAGTGCAATAACCCCTAATCCAGCCTCAATCTGTCTCTATCATATCTTCCTCTAGATAAATAACCCCTAATCGAGTCTCTATCTGTCTCTCTCATATCCTCCTCTAGGGAAATAACGTCTAATCCAGCCTCAATCTGTCTCTCTCATTTCCTCCTCTAGTGAAATAACCCTGAATCCAGCCTCAATCTGTCTCTCTCATATCCTCCTCTAGGGAAATAACCTCCTTAATCCAGCCTTAATCTGTCTCTCTCATATCCTCCTCTAGGGAAATACCCCCCCTAATCCAGCCTTAAACTGTCTCTCTCTTATCCTCCTCTAGGGAAATAACCCCCCTAATCCAGCCTCAATCTGTCTCTCTCATATCCTCCTCTAGGGAAATAACCCCCCATAATCCAGCCTCAATCTGTCTTTCTCATATCCTCCTCTAGGGAAATAACCACCTTAATTCAGCCTTAAACTGTCTCTCTCATATCCTCCTCTAGGGAAATACCCCCCCTAATCCAGCCTTAAACTGTCTCTCTCTTATCTTCCTCTAGGGAAATAACCCCCCTAATCCAGCCTCAATCTGTCTCTCTCATATAATCCTCTAGGGAAATAACCCCTAATCCAGCCTCAATCTGTCTCTCTCATATCCTCCTCTAGGGTAATAACCCTTAATCCAGCCTCAATCTGTTTCTCTCGTATCCTCCTCTAGTGAAATAAACCCTAATCCAGCCTCAATCTGTCTCTATCATATCTTCCTCTAGATAAATAACCCCTAATCCAGTCTCAATCTGTCTCTCTCATATCCTCCTCTAGGGAAATAACGTCTAATCCAGCCTCAAT
This sequence comes from Oncorhynchus clarkii lewisi, assembly GCF_045791955.1. Taxonomy (NCBI): domain Eukaryota; kingdom Metazoa; phylum Chordata; class Actinopteri; order Salmoniformes; family Salmonidae; genus Oncorhynchus; species Oncorhynchus clarkii. The sequence continues at coordinate 1,390,951 of NC_092177.1, read as the reverse complement.
CTGTCTCTCTCATTTCCTCCTCTAGTGAAATAACCCTGAATCCAGCCTCAATATGTCTCTGTCATATCTTCCTCTAGGGAAATAACCACCTTAATCCAGCCTCAAACTGTCTCTCTCATATCCTCCTCTAGGGAAATAACCACCTTAATCCAGCCTTAATCTGTCTCTCTCATATCCTCCTCTAGGGAAATACCCCCCCTAATCCAGCCTTAAACTGTCTCTCTCTTATCCTCCTCTAGGGAAATAACCCCCCTAATCCAGCCTCAATCTGTCTCTCTCATATCCTCCTCAAGGGAAATAACCCCCCATAATCCAGCCTCAATCTCTCTCTCTCATGTCCTCCTCTAGTGAAATAACCCCCCTAATCCAGCCTCAATCCGTCTCTCTCATATCCTCCTCTAGGGAAATAACCCCTAATCCAGCCTCAATCTTTCTCTCTCATATCCTCCTCTAAGGAAATAACCCTTAATCAAGCCTCAATCTGTCTCTCATATCCTCCTCTAGGGAAATAACCCCTAATCCAGGCTCAATCTGTCTCTCTCATATCCTCCTCTAGGGAAATAACCCTTAATCCAGCCTCAATCTGTTTCTCTCGTATCCTCCTTTAGTGAAATAACCCCTAAACCAGCCCCAATCTGTCTCTCTCATATCCTCCTCTAGGGAAATAACCCTTAATCCAGCCTCAATCGGTCTCTCATATACTCCCATAGGGAAAAAAACATTAATCCAGCCTCAAACTGTCTCATCCTCCTCTAGGGAAATAACCCCTAATCCACCCTCAATCTGTCTCTCATATCCTCCTCTAGGGAAATAACCGCCCTAATCCAGCCTCAATCTGTCTCTCTCATATCCTACTCTAGGGAAATAACCCAACTAATCCAGCCTCAATCTGTCTCTCTCATATCCTCCTCAAGGGAAATAACCCCTAATCCAGCCTCAATCTGTCTCTCTCATATCCTCCTCTAGGAAAATAACCCCTAATCAAGCCTCAATCTGTCTCTCTCATATCCTCCTCTAGGGAAATACACCCCCTAATCCAGCCTCAAACTGTCTCTCTCATATCCTCCTATAGATAAATAACCCCCCTAATCCAGCCTCAATCTGTCTCTCTCATATCCTCCTCTAGTGAAATAACCCCGAATCCAGCCTCAATCTGTCTCTCACATATCCTCCTCTAGGAAAATAACCCCTAATCAAGCGTCAATCTGTCTCTCTCATATCCTCCTCTAGGGAAATACACCCCCTAATCCAGCCTCAAACTGTCTCTCTCATATCATCCTATAGATGAATAACCCCCCTAATCCAGCCTCAATCTGTCTCTCTCATATCCTCCTCTAGGGAAATACCCCCACTAATCCAGCCTAAATCTGTCTCTCTAATATCCTCCTCTAGGGAAATAACCCCCCTAATCCAGCCTTAATCTGTCTCTCTCATATCCTCCTCTAGATAAATAACCCCTAATCGAGTCTCAATCTGTCTCTCTCATATCCTCCTCTAGGGAAATAACATCTAATCCAGCCTCAATCTGTCTCTCTCATATCCTCCTCTAGTGAAATAACCCCGAATCCAGCCTTAATCTGTCTCTCTCATGTCCTCCTCTAGGGAAATAACCCCCCTAATCCAGCCTCAATCTGTCTCTCTCATATCCTCCTCTAGGGAAATAACCCCCTAATCCAGCCTCAATCTGTCTTTCTCATATCCTCCTCTAGTGAAATAACCCCCCTAATCCAGCCTCAATCTGTCTCTCTCATATCCTCTAGGGAAATAACCCCCCTAATCCAGCCTCAATCTGTCTCTCTCATATCCTTCTCCAGTCAAATAACCCCTAATGCAGCCTCAATCTATCTCTCTCATTTCCTCCTCTAGGGAAATAACATCTAATCCAGCCTCAATCTGTCTCTCTCATATCCTCCTCTAGTGAAATAACCCCGAATCCAGCCTTAATCTGTCTCTCTCATGTCCTCCTCTAGGGAAATAACCCCCCTAATCCAGCCTCAATCTGTCTCTCTCATATCCTCCTCTAGGGATATAACCCTTAATCCAGCCTCAATCTGTCTCTCATATCCACCTCTAGGGAAATAACCCCCCTAATCCAGCCTCAATCTGTCTCTCTCATATCCTACTGTAGGGAAATAACCCCCCTAATCCAGCCTCAATCTGCCTCTCTCATTGCCTCCTCTAGGGAAATAACATTTTATCCAGCCTCAATCTGTCTCTCTCATATCCTCCTCTAGTGAAATAACCACTAATCCAGCCTCAATATTTCTCTCTCATATCATCCTCTAAGGCAATAACCCTTAATCCAGCCTCAAACTGTCTCTCATATCCTCCTATAGGGAAATAACCCCCCTAATCTAGCCTCAATCTGCCTCTCACATATCCTACTCTAGGGAAATAACCCCTAATCAAGCCTCAATCTGTCTCTCTCATATCCTCCTCTAGGGAAATAACCCCAAATCCAGCCTCAATCTGTCTCTCATATCCTCCTCTAGGGAAATAACCCCTAATCCACCCTCAATCTGTCTCTCATAGCCTCCTCTAGGGAAATAACACCAATCCACCCTCAATCTGTCTCTCATATCCTCCTCTAGTGAAATAACCCTACATCCAGAGTCAATCTGTCTCTCATATCCTCCTCTAGGGAAATAACCCCTAATCCAGCCTCAATCTGTCTCTCTCATATCCTTCTCTAGGGAAATAACCCTTAATGCAGCCTCAATCTGTTTCTCTCGTATCCTCCTCTAGTGAAAAAAACCCTAATCCAGCCTCAATCTGTCTCTCTCATATCCTCCTCTAGTGAAATAACCACTAATCCATCCTCAATATTTCTCTCTCATATCCTCCAATAAGGAAATAACCCTTAATCCAGCCTCAATCTGTCTCTCATATCCTCCTCTAGGGAAATAACCCCTAATCAAGCCTCAATCTGTCTCTCTCATATCCTCCTCTAGGGAAAAACACCCCCTAATCCACCCTCAATCTGTCTCTCTCATATCCTCCTCTAGGGAAATATCCGCCCTAATCCAGCCTCAATCTGTCTTTCTCATATCCTACTGTAGGGAAATAACCCCCCTAATCCAGCCTCAATCTGTCTCTCTCATATCCTCCTCTAGGGATATAACCCTTAATCCAGCCTCAATCTGTCTCTCATATCCACCTCTAGGGAAATAACCCCCCTAATCCAGCCTCAATCTGTCTCTCTCATATCCTACTGTAGGGAAATAACCCCCCTAATCCAGCCTCAATCTGCCTCTCTCATTGCCTCCTCTAGGGAAATAACATTTTATCCAGCCTCAATCTGTCTCTCTCATATCCTCCTCTAGTGAAATAACCACTAATCCAGCCTCAATATTTCTCTCTCATATCATCCTCTAAGGCAATAACCCTTAATCCAGCCTCAAACTGTCTCTCATATCCTCCTATAGGGAAATAACCCCCCTAATCTAGCCTCAATCTGCCTCTCACATATCCTACTCTAGGGAAATAACCCCTAATCAAGCCTCAATCTGTCTCTCTCATATCCTCCTCTAGGGAAATAACCCCAAATCCAGCCTCAATCTGTCTCTCATATCCTCCTCTAGGGAAATAACCCCTAATCCACCCTCAATCTGTCTCTCATAGCCTCCTCTAGGGAAATAACACCAATCCACCCTCAATCTGTCTCTCATATCCTCCTCTAGTGAAATAACCCTACATCCAGAGTCAATCTGTCTCTCATATCCTCCTCTAGGGAAATAACCCCTAATCCAGCCTCAATCTGTCTCTCTCATATCCTTCTCTAGGGAAATAACCCTTAATGCAGCCTCAATCTGTTTCTCTCGTATCCTCCTCTAGTGAAAAAAACCCTAATCCAGCCTCAATCTGTCTCTCTCATATCCTCCTCTAGTGAAATAACCACTAATCCATCCTCAATATTTCTCTCTCATATCCTCCAATAAGGAAATAACCCTTAATCCAGCCTCAATCTGTCTCTCATATCCTCCTCTAGGGAAATAACCCCTAATCAAGCCTCAATCTGTCTCTCTCATATCCTCCTCTAGGGAAAAACACCCCCTAATCCACCCTCAATCTGTCTCTCTCATATCCTCCTCTAGGGAAATATCCGCCCTAATCCAGCCTCAATCTGTCTTTCTCATATCCTACTGTAGGGAAATAACCCCCCTAATCCAGCCTCAATCCGTCTCTCTCATATCCTCCTCTAGGGAAATAACATCTAATCCAGCCTCAATCTGTCTCTCTCACATCCTCCTATAGTGAAATAACCCCTAATCCTTCCTCAATCTTTCACTCTCATATCCTCCTCTAAGGAAATAACCCTTAATCAAGCCTCAATCTGTCTCTCATATCCTCCTCTAGGGAAATTACCCCTAATCCAGCCTCAATCTGTCTCTCTCATATCCTCCTCTAGGGAAATAACCCTTAATCCAGCCTCAATCTGTTTCTCTCGTATCCTCCTCTAGTGAAATACCCTTAATCCAGCCTCAATCTGTCTCTCTCATATCCTCCTCTAGTGAATTAACGCTGAATCCAGCATCAATCTGTCTCTCTCATATCCTCTTCTAGGGAAATAACCCTTAATCAAGCCTCAATCTGTCTCTCATATACTCCTATAGGGAAATAACCCAAAATCCAACCTCAATCTGTGTCTCTCATATCCTCCTCTAGTGAATTAACACCGAATCCAGCCTCAATCTGTCTCTCTCATATCCTCTTCTAGGGAAATAACCCTTAATCAAGCCTCAATCTGTCTCTCATATCCTCCTCTAGGGAAATTACCCCTAATCCAGCCTCAATCTTTCTCTCTCATATCCACCTCTAGTGAAATAACCCCTAATCCAGCCTCAATCTGTCTCTCTCATATCCTCCTCTAGGGAAATAACCCTTAATCCAGCCTCAATCTGTCTCTCATATCCTCCTCTAGGGAAATAACCCCCCTAATCCAGCCTCAATCTGTCTCTCTCATATCCTCCTCTAGGGAAATAACCCCTAATCCAGCCTCAATCTGTCTCTTTCATATCCTCCTCTAGGGAAATACCCCCCCCCCCCTAATCCAGCCTCAATCTGTCTCTCTAATATCCTCCTCTAGGGAAATAACCCCTAATCCACCCTCAATATGTCTCTCATAGCCTCCTCTAGGGAAATAACACCAATCCACCCTCAATCTGTCTCTCATATCCTCCTCTAGTGAAATAACACCAATCCACCCTCAATCTGTCTCTCTCATATCCTCCTCTAGGGAAATAACCGCCCTAATCCAGCCTCAATCTGTCTCTCTAATATCCTACTCTAGGGAAATAACCCCCCTAATCCAGCCTCAATCTGTCTCTCTCATATCCTCCTCAAGGGAAATAACCCCCCTAATCCAGCCTCAATCTGTCTCTCTCATATCCTCCTCTAGTGAAATAACCCTACATCCAGAGTCAATCTGTCTCTCATATCCTCCTCTAGGGAAATAACCCCTAATCCAGCCTCAATCTGTCTCTCTCATATCCTTCTCTAGGGAAATAACCCCTAATCAAGCCTCAATCTGTCTCTCTCATATCCTCCTCTAGGGAAATACACCCCCTAATCCAGCCTCAAACTGTCTCTCTCATATCCTCCTCTAGGGAAATAACCCCCCTAATCCAGCCTCAATCTGTCTCTCTCATATCCTCCTCTAGGGAAATAACCCTTAAACCAGCCTCAATCTGTTTCTCTCATATCCTCCTCTAGGGAAATAACCCCCCTAATCCAGCCTCAATCTGTCTCTCTCATATCCTCCTCTAGGGAAATAACCCCTAATCCAGCCTCAATCTGTCTCTTTCATATCCTCCTCTAGGGAAATACCCCCCCCCCCCTAATCCAGCCTCAATCTGTCTCTCTCATATCCTCCTCTAGGGAAATACACCCCCTAATCCAGCCTCAATCTGTCTCTCTCATATCCTTCTCTAGGGAAATAACCCCTAATCAAGCCTCAATCTGTCTCTCTCATATCCTCCTCTAGGGAAATACACCCCCTAATCCAGCCTCAAACTGTCTCTCTCATATCCTCCTCTAGGGAAATAACCCCCCTAATCCAGCCTCAATCTGTCTCTCTCATATCCTCCTCTAGGGAAATAACCCTTAATCCAGCCTCAATCTGTTTCTCTCGTATCCTCCTCTAGTGAAATAACCCCTAATCCAGCCTCAATCTGTCTCTCTCATATCCTCCTCTAGTGAAATTACGCCGAATCCAGCCTCAATCTGTCTCTCTCATATCCTCCTCTAGGGAAATAACCCTTAATCAAGCCTCAATCTGTCTCTCATATTCTCCTATAGGGAAATAACCCAAAATCCACCCTCAATCTGTGTCTCTCATATCCTCCTCTAGGGAAATAACCCCCCTAATCCAGCCTCAATCTGTCTCTCTCATATCCTCCTCTAGGGAAATAACCCATAATCAAGCCTCAATCTGTCTCGCTCATATCCTCCTCTAGGGAAATACACCCCCTAATCCAGCCTCAATCTGTCTCTCATATCCCCCTCTAGGGAAATAACCCCTAATCCACCCTCAATCTGTCTCTCATATCCTCCTCTAGGGAAATAACACCAATCCACCCTCAATCTGTCTCTCATATCCTCCTCTAGGGAAATAACACCAATCCAGCCTCAATCTGTCTCTCTCATATCCTACTCTAGGGAAATAACCCCCCTAATCCAGCCTCAATCTGTCTCTCTCATATCCTCCTCAAGGGAAATAACCCCCCATAATCCAGCCTCAATCTGTCTCTCTCATATCCTCCTCTAGTGAAATAACCCCCCTAATCCAGCCTCAATCTGTCTCTCTCATATCTTCCTCTAGGGAAATAACCCCCCTAATCCATCCTCGATCTGTCTCTCTCATATCCTCCTCTAGTGAAATAACCCTAAATCCAGAGTCAATCTGTCTCTCATATCCCCCTCTAGGGAAATAACCGCCCTAATCCAGCCTCAATCTGTCTTTCTCATATCCTACTGTAGGGAAATAACCCCCCTAAACCAGCCTAAATCTGTCTCTCTCATATTCCTCCTCTAGGGAAATAACATCTAATCCAGCCTCAATCTGTCTCTCTCATATCCTACTCTAGGGAAATAACCCCCCTAATCCAGCCTCAATCTGTCTCTCTCATATCCTCCTCAAGGGAAATAACCCCCCATAATCCAGCCTCAATCTGTCTCTCTCATATCCTCCTCTAGTGAAATAACCCCCCTAATCCAGCCTCAATCTGTCTCTCTCATATCTTCCTCTAGGGAAATAACCCCCCTAATCCATCCTCGATCTGTCTCTCTCATATCCTCCTCTAGTGAAATAACCCATAATCAAGCCTCAATCTGTCTCTCTCATATCCTCCTCTAGGGAAATACACCCCCTAATCCAGCCTCAAACTGTCTCTGTCATGTCCTCCTCTAGGGAAATAACCCTTAATCCAGCCTCAACTTGTCTCTCATATCCTCCTCTAGGGAAATAACCCCTAATCCACCCTCAATATGTCTCTCATATCCTCCTCTAGGGAAATAACGCCCGATCTACCCTCAATCTGTCTCTCTCATATCCTCCTCTAGGGAAATAACCCTTAATCCAGCCTCAATCTGTTTCTCTCGTATCCTCCTCTAGGGAAATAACCCCCAGAATCCAGCCTCAATCTGTCTTTCTCATATCCTACTGTAGGGAAATAACCCCCCTAACCCAGCCTCAATCCGTCTCTCTCATATCCTCCTCTAGGGAAATAACATCTAATCCAGCCTCAATTTGTCTCTCTCACATCCTCCTATAGTGAAATAACCCCTAATCCTTCCTCAATCTTTCTCTCTCATATCCTCCTCTAAGGAAATAACCCCTAATCCAGCCTCAATCTGTCTCTCTCATATCCTCCTCTAGGGAAATAACCCTTAATCCAGCCTCAATCTGTTTCTCTCGTATCCTCTTCTAGTGAAATAACCCCTAATCCAGCCTCAACCTGTCTCTCTCATATCCTCCTCTAGAGAAATAACCCTTAATCCAGCCTCAATCTGTCTCTCATATACTCCTATAGGGAAATAACCCAAAATCCACCCTCTATCTGTCTCTCTCATATCCTCCTCTAGGGAAATAACCCCCAGAATCTAGCCTCAATCTGTCTTTCTCATATCCTACTGTAGGGAAATAACCCCCCTAATCCAGCCTCAATCCGTCTCTCTCATAACCTCCTCTAGGGAAATAACATCTAATCCAGCCTCAATCTGTCTCTCTCACATCCTCCTATAGTGAAATAACCCCAAATCCAGCCTCAATCTTTCTCTCTCATATCCTCCTCTAAGGAAATAACCCTTAATCAAGCCTCAATCTGTCTCTCATATCCTCCCCTAGGGAAATAACCCCCCTAATCCAGCCTCAATCTGTCTCTCTCATATCCTCCTCTAGGGAAATAACCCTTAATCCAGCCTCAAACTGTCTCTCATATCCTCCTCTAGGGAAATAACCCCTAATCCACCCTCAATATGTCTCTCATATCCTCCTCTAGGGAAATAATGCCCGATCCACCCTCAATCTGTCTCTCTCAAATCCTCCTCTAGGGAAATAACCGCCCTAATCCAGCCTCAATCTGTCTCTCTCATATCCTACTCTAGGGAAATAACCCACCTAATCCAGCCTCAATCTGTCTCTCTCATATCCTCCTCAAGGGAAATAGCCCCCATAATCCATTCTCAATCTGTCTCTATCATATCCTCCTCTAGGGAAATAACCCACCTAATCCAGCCTCAATCTGTCTCTCTCATATCCTCCTCAAGGGAAATAACCCCCATAATCCAGCCTCAATCTGTCTCTCTCATATCCTCCTCAAGGGAAATGACCCCCCATAATCCAGCCTCAATCTGTCTCTCTCATATCTTCCTCTAGGGAAATAACCCCCCTAATCCAGCCTCAATCTGTCTTTCTCATATCCTCCTCAAGGGAAATGACCCCCCATAATCCAGCCTCAATCTTTCTCTCTCATATCCTCCTCTAGGGAAATACACCCCCTAATCCAGCCTCAATCTGTCTCTCATATCCTCTTCTAGTGAAATAACCCCGAATCCAGCCTCAATCTGTTTCTCTCGTATCCTCCTCTAGTGAAATACCCCTAATCCAGCCTCAATCTGTCTCTCTCATATCCTCCTCTAGTGAATTAACGCCGAATCCAGCCTCAATCTGTCTTTCTCATATCCTACTGTAGGGAAATAACCCCCCTAATCCAGCCTAAATCCGTCTCTCTCATATCCTCCTCTAGGGAAATAACATCTAATCCAGCCTCAATTTGTCTCTCTCACATCCTCCTATAGTGAAATAACCCCTAATCCTTCCTCAATCTTTCTCTCTCATATCCTCCTCTAAGGAAATAACCCTTAATCAAGCCTCACTCTGTCTCTCATATCCTCCTCTAGAGAAATAACCCCTAATCCAGCCTCAATCTGTATCTCTCATATCCTCCTATAGGGAAATAACCCTTAATCCAGCCTCAATCTGTTTCTCTCGTATCCTCTTCTAGTGAAATAACCCCTAATCCAGCCTCAACCTGTCTCTCTCATATCCTCCTCTAGGGAAATAACCCTTAATCCAGCCTCAATCTGTCTCTCATATACTCCTATAGGGAAATAACCCTAAATCCACCCTCTATCTGTCTCTCTCATATCCTCCTCTAGGGAAATAACCCCCAGAATCTAGCCTCAATCTGTCTTTCTCATATCCTACTGTAGGGAAATAACCCCACTAATCCAGCCTCAATCCGTCTCTCTCATATCCTCCTCTAGGGAAATAACATCTAATCCAGCCTCAATCTGTCTCTCTCACATCCTCCTATAGTGAAATAACCCCTAATCCAGCCTCAATCTTTCTCTCTCATATCCTCCTCTAAGGAAATAACCCTTAATCAAGCCTCAATCTGTCTCTCATATCCTCCTCTAGGGAAATAACCCCCCTAATCCAGCCTCAATCTGTCTCTCTCATATCCTCCTCTAGGGAAATAACCCATAATCAAGCCTCAATCTGTCTCTCTCATATCCTCCTCTAGGGAAATACACCCCCTAATCCAGCCTCAAATTGTCTATCTAATTTCCTCCTCTAGGGAAATAACCCCTAATCCAGTCTCAATCTGTCTCTAACATATCCTCCTCTAGGGAAATAACCGCCCTAATCCAGCCTCAATCTGTCTCTCTCATATCCTACTCTAGGGAAATAACCCACCTAATCCAGCCTCACTCTGTCTCTCTCATATCCTCCTCAAGGGAAATAACCCCCCATAATCCACCCTCAATCTGTCTCTCTCACATCCTCCTCTAGGGAAATATCCGCCCTAATCCAGCCTCAATCTGTCTTTCTCATATCCTCCTCTAGGGAAATAACCCTTAATCAAGCCTCAATCTGTCTCTCATATCCTCCCCTAGGGAAATAACCCCCCTAATCCAGCCTCAATCTGTCTCTCTCATATCCTCCTCTAGGGAAATAACCCATAATCAAGCCTCAATCTGTCTCTCTCATATCCTCCTCTAGGGAAATACACCCCCTAATCCAGCCTCAAACTGTCTCTGTCATGTCCTCCTCTAGGGAAATAACCCTTAATCCAGCCTCAATCTGTTTCTCTCGTATCCTCTTCTAGTGAAATAACCCCGAATCCAGCCTCAATCTGTCTCTCTCATATCCTCCTATAGGGAAATAATCCTTAATCCAGCCTCAATCTGACTCTCATATACTCCTATAGGGAAATAACCCAAAATCCACCCTCTATCAGTCTCTCTCATATCCTCCTCTAGGGAAATAACCCACCTAATCCAGCCTCAATCTGTCTCTCTCATATCCTCCTCAAGGGAAATAGCCCCCATAATCCATTCTCAATCTGTCTCTCTCATATCCTCCTCTAGGGAAATAACCCACCTAATCCAGCCTCAATCTGTCTCTCTCATATCCTCCTCAAGGGAAATAACCCCCATAATCCAGCCTCAATCTGTCTCTCTCATATCCTCCTCAAGGGAAATGACCCCCCATAATCCAGCCTCAATCTGTCTCTCTCATATCTTCCTCTAGGGAAATAACCCCCCTAATCCAGCCTCAATCTGTCTTTCTCATATCCTCCTCAAGGGAAATGACCCCCCATAATCCAGCCTCAATCTTTCTCTCTCATATCCTCCTCTAGGGAAATACACCCCCTAATCCAGCCTCAATCTGTCTCTCATATCCTCTTCTAGTGAAATAACCCCGAATCCAGCCTCAATCTGTCTCTCTCATATCCTCCTCTAGGGAAATAATCCTTAATCCAGCCTCAATCTGTTTCTCTCGTATCTTCCTCTAGTGAAAAAAAACCCTAATCCTGCCTCAATCTGTCTCTCATATACTCCTTTAGGGAAATAACCCAAAATCCACCCTCAATCTGTCTCTCTCATATCCTCCTCTAGGGAAAGAGCTGCCCTAATCCAGCCTCAATCTGTCTTTCTCATATCCTACTGTAGGGAAATAACCCCCCTAATCCAGCCTAAATCCGTCTCTCTCATATCCTCCTCTAGGGAAATAACATCTAATCCATCCTCAATTTGTCTCTCTCACATCCTCCTATAGTGAAATAACCCCTAATCCTTCCTCAATCTTTCTCTCTCATATCCTCCTCTAAGGAAATAACCCTTAATCAAGCCTCACTCTGTCTCTCATATCCTCCTCTAGAGAAATAACCCCTAACCCCATCCAGCCTCAATCTGTATCTCTCATATCCTCCTATAGGGAAATAACCCTTAATCCAGCCTCAATCTGTTTCTCTCGTATCCTCTTCTAGTGAAATAACCCCTAATCCAGCCTCAACCTGTCTCTCTCATATCCTCCTCTAGGGAAATAACCCTTAATCCAGCCTCAATCTGTCTCTCATATACTCCTATAGGGAAATAACCCTAAATCCACCCTCTATCTGTCTCTCTCATATCCTCCTCTAGGGAAATAACCCCCAGAATCTAGCCTCAATCTGTCTTTCTCATATCCTACTGTAGGGAAATAACCCCACTAATCCAGCCTCAATCCGTCTCTCTCATATCCTCCTCTAGGGAAATAACATCTAATCCAGCCTCAATTTGTCTCTCTCACATCCTCCTATAGTGAAATAACCCCTAATCCTTCCTCAATCTTTCTCTCTCATATCCTCCTCTAAGGAAATAACCCTTAATCAAGCCTCACTCTGTCTCTCATATCCTCCTCTAGAGAAATAACCCCTAATCCAGCCTCAATCTGTATCTCTCATATCCTCCTATAGGGAAATAACCCTTAATCCAGCCTCAATCTGTTTCTCTCGTATCCTCTTCTAGTGAAATAACCCCTAATCCAGCCTCAACCTGTCTCTCTCATATCCTCCTCTAGGGAAATAACCCTTAATCCAGCCTCAATCTGTCTCTCATATACTCCTATAGGGAAATAACCCTAAATCCACCCTCTATCTGTCTCTCTCATATCCTCCTCTAGGGAAATAACCCCCAGAATCTAGCCTCAATCTGTCTTTCTCATATCCTACTGTAGGGAAATAACCCCACTAATCCAGCCTCAATCCGTCTCTCTCATATCCTCCTCTAGTGAAAAAAAACCCTAATCCTGCCTCAATCTGTCTCTCATATACTCCTTTAGGGAAATAACCCAAAATCCACCCTCAATCTGTCTCTCTCATATCCTCCTCTAGGGAAAGAGCTGCCCTAATCCAGCCTCAATCTGTCTTTCTCATATCCTACTGTAGGGAAATTACCCCCCTAATCCAGCCTAAATCCGTCTCTCTCATATCCTCCTCTAGGGAAATAACATCTAATCCAGCCTCAATTTGTCTCTCTCACATCCTCCTATAGTGAAATAACCCCTAATCCTTCCTCAATCTTTCTCTCTCATATCCTCCTCTAAGGAAATAACCCTTAATCAAGCCTCACTCTGTCTCTCATATCCTCCTCTAGAGAAATAACCCCTAATCCAGCCTCAATCTGTATCTCTCATATCCTCCTATAGGGAAATAACCCTTAATCCAGCCTCAATCTGTTTCTCTCGTATCCTCTTCTAGTGAAATAACCCCTAATCCAGCCTCAACCTGTCTCTCTCATATCCTCCTCTAGGGAAATAACCCTTAATCCAGCCTCAATCTGTCTCTCATATACTCCTATAGGGAAATAACCCTAAATCCACCCTCTATCTGTCTCTCTCATATCCTCCTCTAGGGAAATAACCCCCAGAATCTAGCCTCAATCTGTCTTTCTCATATCCTACTGTAGGGAAATAACCCCACTAATCCAGCCTCAATCCGTCTCTCTCATATCCTCCTCTAGGGAAATAACATCTAATCCAGCCTCAATCTGTCTCTCTCACATCCTCCTATAGTGAAATAACCCCTAATCCAGCCTCAATCTTTCTCTCTCATATCCTCCTCTAAGGAAATAACCCTTAATCAAGCCTCAATCTGTCTCTCATATCCTCCTCTAGGGAAATAACCCCCCTAATCCAGCCTCAATCTGTCTCTCTCATATCCTCCTCTAGGGAAATAACCCATAATCAAGCCTCAATCTGTCTCTCTCATATCCTCCTCTAGGGAAATACACCCCCTAATCCAGCCTCAAATGGTCTATCTAATTTCCTCCTCTAGGGAAATAACCCCTAATCCAGTCTCAATCTGTCTCTAACATATCCTCCTCTAGGGAAATAACCGCCCTAATCCAGCCTCAATCTGTCTCTCTCATATCCTACTCTAGGGAAATAACCCACCTAATCCAGCCTCAATCTGTCTCTCTCATATCCTCCTCGAGGGAAATAGCCCCCATAATCCATTCTCAATCTGTCTCTCTCATATCCTCCTCTAGGGAAATAACCCCCCTAATCCAGCCTCAATCTGTCTCTCTCATATCTTCCTCTGGGGAAATAACCCCCATAATCCAGCCTCAATCTGTCTCTCTCATATCCTCCTCAAGGGAAATGACCCCCCATAATCCAGCCTCAATCTGTCTCTCTCATATCTTCCTCTAGGGAAATAACCCCCCTAATCCAGCCTCAATCTGTCTCTCTCATATCCTCATCTAGGGAAATAACCCCCCTAATCCAGCCTCAATCTGTCTTTCTCATATCCTACTGTAGGGAAATAACCCCCCTAATCCAGCCCCAATCTGTCTTTCTCATATCCTACTGTAGGGAAATAACACCTAATCCAGCCTCAATCTTTCTCTCTCATATCCTCCTCTAAGGAAATAACCCTTAATCAAGCCTCAATCTGTCTCTCATATCCTCCTCTAGGGAAATAACCCCCATAATCTAGCCTCAATCTGTCTTTCTCATATCCTACTGTAGGGAAATAACCCCCCTAATCCAGCCTCAATCCGTCTCTCTCATATCCTCCTCTAGGGAAATAACCCTTAATCAAGCCTCAATCTGTCTCTCATATCCTCCCCTAGGGAAATAACCCCCCTAATCCAGCCTCAATCTGTCTCTCTCACATCCTCCTATAGTGAAATAACCCCTAATCCAGCCTCAATCTTTCTCTCTCATATCCTCCTCTAAGGAAATAACCCTTAATCAAGCCTCAATCTGTCTCTCATATCCTCCCCTAGGGAAATAACCCCCCTAATCCAGCCTCAATCTGTCTCTCTCATATCCTCCTCTAGGGAAATAACCCATAATCAAGCCTCAATCTGTCTCTCTCATATCCTCCTCTAGGGAAATACACCCCCTAATCCAGCCTCAAACTGTCTCTCATATCCTCCTCTAGGGAAATAACCCCTAATCCACCCTCAATATGTCTCTCATATCCTCCTCTAGGGAAATAACGCCCGATCCACCCTCAATCTGTCTCTCTCAAATCCTCCTCAAGGGAAATAGCCCCCATAATCCATTCTCAATCTGTCTCTCTCATATCCTCCTCTAGGGAAATACACCCCCTAATCCAGCCTCAAATTGTCTATCTAATTTCCTCCTCTAGGGAAATAACCCCTAATCCAGTCTCAATCTGTCTCTAACATATCCTCCTCTAGGGAAATAACCGCCCTAATCCAGCCTCAATCTGTCTCTCACATATCCTACTCTAGGGAAATAACCCACCTAATCCAGCCTCACTCTGTCTCTCTCATATCCTCCTCAAGGGAAATACCCCCCCTAATCCAGCCTCAAACTGTCTCTCTCTTATCCTCCTCTAGGGAAATAACACCAATCCACCCTCAATCTGTCTCTCTCAAATCCTCCTCTAGGGAAATAACCGCCCGAATCCAGCCTCAATCTGTCTCTCTCATATCCTACTCTAGGGAAATAACCCACCTAATCCAGCCTCAATCTGTCTCTCTCATATCCTCCTCGAGGGAAATAGCCCCCATAATCCATTCTCAATCTGTCTCTCTCATATCCTCCTCTAGGGAAATAACCCCCCTAATCCAGCCTCAATCTGTCTCTCTCATATCTTCCTCTGGGGAAATAACCCCCATAATCCAGCCTCAATCTGTCTCTCTCATATCCTCCTCAAGGGAAATGACCCCCCATAATCCAGCCTCAATCTGTCTCTCTCATATCTTCCTCTATGGAAATAACCCCCCTAATCCAGCCTCAATCTGTCTCTCTCATATCCTCATCTAGGGAAATAACCCCCCTAATCCAGCCTCAATCTGTCTTTCTCATATCCTACTGTAGGGAAATAACCCCCCTAATCCAGCCCCAATCTGTCTTTCTCATATCCTACTGTAGGGAAATAACACCTAATCCAGCCTCAATCTTTCTCTCTCATATCCTCCTCTAAGGAAATAACCCTTAATCAAGCCTCAATCTGTCTCTCATATCCTCCTCTAGGGAAATAACCCCCCTAATCCAGCCTCAATCTTTCTCTCTCATATCCTCCTCTAGGGAAATAACCCATAATCAAGCCGCAATCTGTCTCTCTCATATCCTCCTCTAGGGAAATACACCCCTAATCCAGCCTCAATCTGTCTCTCATATCCTCCTCTAGGGAAATAACCCCTATTCCACCCTCAATCTGTCTCTCATATCCTCTAGGGGAATAACACCAATATACCCTCAATCTGTCTCTCATATCCTCCTCTAGGGAAATAACACCAATCCACCCTCAATCTGTCTCTCTCATATCCACCTCTAGGGAAATAACCCCTAATCCTTCCTCAATCTTTCTCTCTCATTACCTCCTCTAAGGAAATAACCCCTAATCCAGCCTCAATCTGTCTCTCTCATATCCTCCTCTAGGGAAATAACCCTTAATCCAGCCTCAATCTGTTTCTCTCGTATCCTCTTCTAGTGAAATAACCGCTGTAATCCAGCCTCAATCTGTCTCTCTCATATCCTCCTATAGTGAAATAACCCCTAATCCTTCCTCAATCTTTCTCTCTCATTACCTCCTCTAAGGAAATAACCCCTAATCCAGCCTCAATCTGTCTCTCTCATATCCTCCTCTAGGGAAATAACCCTTAATCCAGCCTCAATCTGTTTCTCTCGTATCCTCTTCTAGTGAAATAACCCCTAATCCAGCCTCAACCTGTCTCTCTCATATCCTCCTATAGGGAAATAACCCAAAATCCACACTCTATCTGTCTCTCTCATATCCTCCTCTAGGGAAATAACCCCCATAATCTAGCCTCAATCTGTCTTTCTCATATCCTACTGTAGGGAAATAACCCCCCTAATCCAGCCTCAATCCGTCTCTCTCATATCCTCCTCTAGGGAAATAACATCTAATCCAGCCTCAATCTGTCTCTCTCACATCCTCCTATAGTGAAATAACCCCTAATCCAGCCTCAATCTTTCTCTCTCATATCCTCCTCTAAGGAAATAACCCTTAATCAAGCCTCAATCTGTCTCTCATATCCTCCCCTAGGGAAATAACCCCCCTAATCCAGCCTCAATCTGTCTCTCTCATATCCTCCTCTAGGGAAATAACCCATAATCAAGCCTCAATCTGTCTCTCTCATATCCTCCTCTAGGGAAATACACCCCCTAATCCAGCCTCAAACCTGTCTCTGTCATGTCCTCCTCTAGGGAAATAACCCTTAATCCAGCCTCAAACTGTCTCTCATATCCTCCTCTAGGGAAATAACCCCTAATCCACCCTCAATATGTCTCTCATATCCTCCTCTAGGGAAATAACGCCCGATCCACCCTCAATCTGTCTCTCTCAAATCCTCCTCAAGGGAAATAGCCCCCATAATCCATTCTCAATCTGTCTCTCTCATATCCTCCTCTAGGGAAATAACCCCCCTAATCCAGCCTCAATCTGTCTCTCTCATATCCTCCTCTAGGGAAATAACCCATAATCAAGCCTCAATCTGTCTCTCTCATATCCTCCTCTAGGGAAATACACCCCCTAATCCAGCCTCAAATTGTCTATCTAATTTCCTCCTCTAGGGAAATAACCCCTAATCCAGTCTCAATCTGTCTCTAACATATCCTCCTCTAGGGAAATAACCGCCCTAATCCAGCCTCAATCTGTCTCTCTCATATCCTACTCTAGGGAAATAACCCACCTAATCCAGCCTCACTCTGTCTCTCTCATATCCTCCTCAAGGGAAATACCCCCCCTAATCCAGCCTCAAACTGTCTCTCTCTTATCCTCCTCTAGGGAAAT
The DNA here is from genome assembly GCF_045791955.1 of Oncorhynchus clarkii lewisi. Lineage (NCBI taxonomy): Eukaryota > Metazoa > Chordata > Actinopteri > Salmoniformes > Salmonidae > Oncorhynchus > Oncorhynchus clarkii. The sequence continues at coordinate 1,373,390 of NC_092177.1, read as the reverse complement.
AACCCCCCTATTCCAGCCTCAATCTGTCTCTCTCATATCCTCCTCAAGGGAAATAACCCCCCATAATCCACCCTCAATCTGTCTCTCTCACATCCTCCTCTAGGGAAATATCCGCCCTAATCCAGCCTCAATCTGTCTTTCTCATATCCTCCTCTAGGGAAATAACCCTTAATCAAGCCTCAATCTGTCTCTCATATCCTCCCCTAGGGAAATAACCCCCCTAATCCAGCCTCAATCTGTCTCTCTCATATCCTCCTCTAGGGAAAGAACCCATAATCAAGCCTCAATCTGTCTCTCTCATATCCTCCTCTAGGGAAATACACCCCCTAATCCAGCCTCAAACTGTCTCTGTCATGTCCTCCTCTAGGGAAATAACCCTTAATCCAGCCTCAATCTGTTTCTCTCGTATCCTCTTCTAGTGAAATAACCCCGAATCCAGCCTCAATCTGTCTCTCTCATATCCTCCTCTAGGGAAATAATCCTTAATCCAGCCTCAATCTGACTCTCATATACTCCTATAGGGGAAATAACCCAAAATCCACCCTCTATCAGTCTCTCTCATATCCTCCTCTAGGGAAATAACCCCCAGAATCCAGCCTCAATCTGTCTTTCTCACATCCTACTGTAGGGAAATAACCCCCCTAATCCAGCCTCAATCCGTCTCTCTCATATCCTTCTCTAGGGAAATAACATCTAATCCAGCCTCAATTTGTCTCTCTCACATCCTCCTATAGTGAAATAACCCCTAATCCTTCCATAATCTTTCTCTCTCATATCCTCCTCTAAGGAAATAACCCCTAATCCAGCTTCAATCTGTCTCTCTCATATCATCCTCTAGGGAAATAACCCTTAATCCAGCCTCAATCTGTTTCTCTCGTATCCTCTTCTAGTGAAATAACCCCTAATCCAGCCTCAATCTGTCTCTCATATACTCCTATAGGGAAATAACCCAAAATCCACCCTCTATCTGTCTCTCTCATATCCTCCTCTAGGGAAATAACCCCCAGAATCTAGCCTCAATCTGTCTTTCTCATATCCTACTGTAGGGAAATAACCCCCCTAATTCAGCCTCAATCCGTCTCTCTCATAACCTCCTCTAGGGAAATAACATCTAATCCAGCCTCAATCTGTCTCTCTCACATCCTCCTATAGTGAAATAACCCGTAATCCAGCCTCAATCTTTCTCTCTCATATCCTCCTCTAAGGAAATAACCCTTAATCAAGCCTCAATCTGTCTCTCATATCCTCCCCTAGGGAAATAACCCCCCTAATCCAGCCTCAATCTGTCTCTCTCATATCCTCCTCTAGGGAAATAACCCATAATCAAGCCTCAATCTGTCTCTCTCATATCCTCCTCTAGGGAAATACACCCCCTAATCCAGCCTCAAACTGTCTCTGTCATGTCCTCCTCTAGGGAAATAACCCTTAATCCAGCCTCAAACTGTCTCTCATATCCTCCTCTAGGGAAATAACCCCTAATCCACCCTCAATATGTCTCTCATATCCTCCTCTAGGGAAATAATGCTCGATCCACCCTCAATCTGTCTCTCTCAAATCCTCCTCTAGGGAAATAACCGCCCTAATCCAGCCTCAATCTGTCTCTCTCATATCCTACTCTAGGGAAATAACCCACCTAATCCAGCCTCAATCTGTCTCTCTCATATCCTCCTCAAGGGAAATAGCCCCCATAATACATTCTCAATCTGTCTCTCTCATATCCTCCTCTAGGGAAATAACCCCCCTAATCCAGCCTCAATCTGTCTCTCTCATATCTTCCTCTGGGGAAATAACCCCCATAATCCAGCCTCAATCTGTCTCTCTCATATCCTCCTCAAGGGAAATGACCCCCCATAATCCAGCCTCAATCTGTCTCTCTCATATCTTCCTATAGGGAAATAACCCCCCTAATCCAGCCTCAATCTGTCTCTCTCATATCCTCATCTAGGGAAATAACCCCCCTAATCCAGCCTCAATCTGTCTTTCTCATATCCTACTGTAGGGAAATAACCCCCCTAATCCAGCCCCAATCTGTCTTTCTCATATCCTACTGTAGGGAAATAACACCTAATCCAGCCTCAATCTTTCTCTCTCATATCCTCCTGTAGTGAAATAACCCCTAATCCTTCCTCAATCTTTCTCTCTCATTACCTCCTCTAAGGAAATAACCGCTGTAATCCAGCCTCAATCTGTCTCTCTCATATCCTCCTATAGTGAAATAACCCCTAATCCTTCCTCAATCTTTCTCTCTCATTACCTCCTCTAAGGAAATAACCCCTAATCCAGCCTCAATCTGTCTCTCTCATATCCTCCTCTAGGGAAATAACCCTTAATCCAGCCTCAATCTGTTTCTCTCGTATCCCCTTCTAGTGAAATAACCCCTAATCCAGCCTCAACCTGTCTCTCTCATATCCTCCTCTAGGGAAATAACCCGTAATCCAGTCTCAATCTGTCTCTCATATACTCCTATAGGGAAATAACCCAAAATCCACCCTCTATCTGTCTCTCTCATATCCTCCTCTAGGGAAATAACCCCCAGAATCTAGCCTCAATCTGTCTTTCTCATATCCTACTGTAGGGAAATAACCCCCCTAATCCAGCCTCAATCCGTCTCTCTCATAACCTCCTCTAGGGAAATAACATCTAATCCAGCCTCAATCTGTCTCTCTCACATCCTCCTATAGTGAAATAACCCCTAATCCTTCCTCAATCTTTCTCTCTCATTACCTCCTCTAAGGAAATAACCGCTGTAATCCAGCCTCAATCTGTCTCTCTCATATCCTCCTATAGTGAAATAACCCCTAATCCTTCCTCAATCTTTCTCTCTCATTACCTCCTCTAAGGAAATAACCCCTAATCCAGCCTCAATCTGTCTCTCTCATATCCTCCTCTAGGGAAATAACCCTTAATCCAGCCTCAATCTGTTTCTCTCGTATCCTCTTCTAGTGAAATAACCCCTAATCCAGCCTCAACCTGTCTCTCTCATATCCTCCTCTAGGGAAATAACCCGTAATCCAGTCTCAATCTGTCTCTCATATACTCCTATAGGGAAATAACCCAAAATCCACACTCTATCTGTCTCTCTCATATCCTCCTCTAGGGAAATAACCCCCATAATCTAGCCTCAATCTGTCTTTCTCATATCCTACTGTAGGGAAATAACCCCCCTAATCCAGCCTCAATCCGTCTCTCTCATATCCTCCTCTAGGGAAATAACATCTAATCCAGCCTCAATCTGTCTCTCTCACATCCTCCTATAGTGAAATAACCCCTAATCCAGCCTCAATCTTTCTCTCTCATATCCTCCTCTAAGGAAATAACCCTTAATCAAGCCTCAATCTGTCTCTCATATCCTCCCCTAGGGAAATAACCCCCCTAATCCAGCCTCAATCTGTCTCTCTCATATCCTCCTCTAGGGAAATAACCCATAATCAAGCCTCAATCTGTCTCTCTCATATCCTCCTCTAGGGAAATACACCCCCTAATCCAGCCTCAAACTGTCTCTGTCATGTCCTCCTCTAGGGAAATAACCCTTAATCCAGCCTCAAACTGTCTCTCATATCCTCCTCTAGGGAAATAACCCCTAATCCACCCTCAATATGTCTCTCATATCCTCCTCTAGGGAAATAACGCCCGATCCACCCTCAATCTGTCTCTCTCAAATCCTCCTCAAGGGAAATAGCCCCCATAATCCATTCTCAATCTGTCTCTCTCATATCCTCCTCTAGGGAAATAACCCCCCTAATCCAGCCTCAATCTGTCTCTCTCATATCCTCCTCTAGGGAAATAACCCATAATCAAGCCTCAATCTGTCTCTCTCATATCCTCCTCTAGGGAAATACACCCCCTAATCCAGCCTCAAATTGTCTATCTAATTTCCTCCTCTAGGGAAATAACCCCTAATCCAGTCTCAATCTGTCTCTAACATATCCTCCTCTAGGGAAATAACCGCCCTAATCCAGCCTCAATCTGTCTCTCTCATATCCTACTCTAGGGAAATAACCCACCTAATCCAGCCTCACTCTGTCTCTCTCATATCCTCCTCAAGGGAAATACCCCCCTAATCCAGCCTCAAACTGTCTCTCTCTTATCCTCCTCTAGGGAAATAACCCCCCTAATCCAGCCTCAATCTGTCTCTCTCATATCCTCCTCAAGGGAAATAACCCCCCATAATCCACCCTCAATCTGTCTCTCTCACATCCTATTCTAGGGAAATATCCGCCCTAATCCAGCCTCAATCTGTCTTTCTCATATCCTCCTCTAGGGAAATAACCCTTAATCAAGCCTCAATCTGTCTCTCATATCCTCCCCTAGGGAAATAACCCCCCTAATCCAGCCTCAATCTGTCTCTCTCATATCCTCCTCTAGGGAAATAACCCATAATCAAGCCTCAATCTGTCTCTCTCATATCCTCCTCTAGGAAAATACACCCCCTAATCCAGCCTCAAACTGTCTCTGTCATGTCCTCCTCTAGGGAAATAACCCTTAATCCAGCCTCAATCTGTTTCTCTCGTATCCTCTTCTAGTGAAATAACCCCGAATCCAGCCTCAATCTGTCTCTCTCATATCCTCCTCTAGGGAAATAATCCTTAATCCAGCCTCAATCTGACTCTCATATACTCCTATAGGGAAATAACCCAAAATCCACCCTCTATCAGTCTCTCTCATATCCTCCTCTAGGGAAATAACCCCCAGAATCCAGCCTCAATCTGTCTTTCTCATATCCTACTGTAGGAAAATAACCCCCCTAATCCAGCCTCAATCCGTCTCTCTCATATCCTCCTCTAGGGAAATAACATCTAATCCAGCCTCAATTTGTCTCTCTCACATCCTCCTATAGTGAAATAACCCCTAATCCTTCCATAATCTTTCTCTCTCATATCCTCTTCTAGTGAAATAACCCCTAATCCAGCCTCAACCTGTCTCTCTCATATCCTCCTCTAGGGAAATAACCCTTAATCCAGCCTCAATCTGTCTCTCATATACTCCTATAGGGAAATAACCCAAAATCCACCCTCTATCTGTCTCTCTCATATCCTCCTCTAGGGAAATAACCCCCAGAATCTAGCCTCAATCTGTCTTTCTCATATCCTACTGTAGGGAAATAACCCCCCTAATCCAGCCTCAATCCGTCTCTCTCATAACCTCCTCTAGGGAAATAACATCTAATCCAGCCTCAATCTGTCTCTCTCACATCCTCCTATAGTGAAATAACCCGTAATCCAGCCTCAATCTTTCTCTCTCATATCCTCCTCTAAGGAAATAACCCTTAATCAAGCCTCAATCTGTCTCTCATATCCTCCCCTAGGGAAATAACCCCCCTAATCCAGCCTCAATCTGTCTCTCTCATATCCTCCTCTAGGGAAATAACCCATAATCAAGCCTCAATCTGTCTCTCTCATATCCTCCTCTAGGGAAATACACCCCCTAATCCAGCCTCAAACTGTCTCTGTCATGTCCTCCTCTAGGGAAATAACCCTTAATCCAGCCTCAAACTGTCTCTCATATCCTCCTCTAGGGAAATAACCCCTAATCCACCCTCAATATGTCTCTCATATCCTCCTCTAGGGAAATAATGCCCGATCCACCCTCAATCTGTCTCTCTCAAATCCTCCTCTAGGGAAATAACCGCCCTAATCCAGCCTCAATATGTCTCTCTCATATCCTACTCTAGGGAAATAACCCACCTAATCCAGCCTCAATCTGTCTCTCTCATATCCTCCTCAAGGGAAATAGCCCCCATAATCCATTCTCAATCTGTCTCTCTCATATCCTCCTCTAGGGAAATAACCCCCCTAATCCAGCCTCAATCTGTCTCTCTCATATCTTCCTCTGGGGAAATAACCCCCATAATCCAGCCTCAATCTGTCTCTCTCATATCCTCCTCAAGGGAAATGACCCCCCATAATCCAGCCTCAATCTGTCTCTCTCATATCTTCCTCTAGGGAAATAACCCCCCTAATCCAGCCTCAATCTGTCTCTCTCATATCCTCATCTAGGGAAATAACCCCCCTAATCCAGCCTCAATCTGTCTTTCTCATATCCTACTGTAGGGAAATAACCCCCCTAATCCAGCCCCAATCTGTCTTTCTCATATCCTACTGTAGGGAAATAACACCTAATCCAGCCTCAATCTTTCTCTCTCATATCCTCCTCTAAGGAAATAACCCTTAATCAAGCCTCAATCTGTCTCTCATATCCTCCTCTAGGGAAATAACCCCCCTAATCCAGCCTCAATCTTTCTCTCTCATATCCTCCTCTAGGGAAATAACCCATAATCAAGCCGCAATCTGTCTCTCTCATATCCTCCTCTAGGGAAATACACCCCTAATCCAGCCTCAATCTGTCTCTCATATCCTCCTCTAGGGAAATAACCCATATTCCACCCTCAATCTGTCTCTCATATCCTCTAGGGGAATAACACCAATATACCCTCAATCTGTCTCTCATATCCTCCTCTAGGGAAATAACACCAATCCACCCTCAATCTGTCTCTCTCATATCCACCTCTAGGGAAATAACCGCTGTAATCCAGCCTCAATCTGTCTCTCTCATATCCTCCTATAGTGAAATAACCCCTAATCCTTCCTCAATCTTTCTCTCTCATTACCTCCTCTAAGGAAATAACCCCTAATCCAGCCTCAATCTGTCTCTCTCATATCCTCCTCTAGGGAAATAACCCTTAATCCAGCCTCAATCTGTTTCTCTCGTATCCTCTTCTAGTGAAATAACCCCTAATCCAGCATCAACCTGTCTCTCTCATATCCTCCTCTAGGGAAATAACCCGTAATCCAGTCTCAATCTGTCTCTCATATACTCCTATAGGGAAATAACCCAAAATCCACACTCTATCTGTCTCTCTCATATCCTCCTCTAGGGAAATAACCCCCATAATCTAGCCTCAATCTGTCTTTCTCATATCCTACTGTAGGGAAATAACCCCCCTAATCCAGCCTCAATCCGTCTCTCTCATATCCTCCTCTAGGGAAATAACATCTAATCCAGCCTCAATCTGTCTCTCTCACATCCTCCTATAGTGAAATAACCCCTAATCCAGCCTCAATCTTTCTCTCTCATATCCTCCTCTAAGGAAATAACCCTTAATCAAGCCTCAATCTGTCTCTCATATCCTCCCCTAGGGAAATAACCCCCCTAATCCAGCCTCAATCTGTCTCTCTCATATCCTCCTCTAGGGAAATAACCCATAATCAAGCCTCAATCTGTCTCTCTCATATCCTCCTCCATGGAAATACACCCCCTAATCCAGCCTCAAACTGTCTCTGTCATGTCCTCCTCTAGGGAAATAACCCTTAATCCAGCCTCAAACTGTCTCTCATATCCTCCTCTAGGGAAATAACCCCTAATCCACCCTCAATGTGTCTCTCATATCCTGCTCTAGGGAAATAACGCCCGATCCACCCTCAATCTGTCTCTCTCAAATCCTCCTCAAGGGAAATAGCCCCCATAATCCATTCTCAATCTGTCTCTCTCATATCCTCCTCTGGGGAAATAACCCCCCTAATCCAGCCTCAATCTGTCTCTCTCATATCTTCCTCCGGGGAAATAACCCCCATAATCCAGCCTCAATCTGTCTCTCTCATATCCTCCTCAAGGGAAATGACCCCCCATAATCCAGCCTCAATCTGTCTCTCTCATATCTTCCTCTAGGGAAATAACCCCCCTAATCCAGCCTCAATCTGTCTTTCTCATATCCTACTGTAGGGAAATAACCCCCCTAATCCAGCCTCAATCTGTCTTTCTCATATCCTACTGTAGGGAAATAACCCCTAATCCAGCCTCAATCTTTCTCTCTCATATCCTCCTCTAAGGAAATAACCCTTAATCAAGCCTCAATCTGTCTCTCATATCCTCCTCTAGGGAAATAACCCCCCTAATCAAGCCTCAATCTGTCTCTCTCATATCCTCCTCTAGGGAAATACACCCCCTAATCCAGCCTCAATCTGTCTCTCATATCCTCCTCTAGGGAAATAACCCCTATTCCACCCTCAATCTGTCTCTCATATCCTCTAGGGAAATAACACCAATACACCCTCAATCTGTCTCTCATATCCTCCTCTAGGGAAATAACACCAATCCACCCTCAATCTGTCTCTCTCATATCCTCCTCTAGGGAAATAACCGCACTAATCCAGCCTCAATCTGTCTCTCTCATATCCTACTCTAGGGAAATAACCACCCTAATCCAGCCTCAATCTGTCTCTCTCATATCCTCCTCAAGGGAAATAACCCCCCATAATCCAGCCTCAATCTGTCTCTCTCATATCCTCCTCAAGGGAAATAACCCCCCATAATCCAGCCTCAATCTGTCTCTCTCATATCCTCCTCTAGTGAAATAACCCTAAATCCAGAGTCAATCTGTCTCTCATATCCTCCTCTAGGGAAATAACAACAAATCCTTCCTCAATCTGCCTCTCTCATATCCTCCTCTAGGGAAATAACCCTTAATCCAGCCTCAATCTGTTTCTCTCGTATCCTCCTCTAGTGAAAAAAAACCCTAATCCTGCCTCAATCTCTCTCATATACTCCTTTAGGGAAATAACCCAAAATCCACCCTCAATCTGTCTCTCTCATATCCTCCTCTAGGGAAAGAGCTGCCCTAATCCAGCCTCAATCTGTCTTTCTCATATCCTACTGTAGGGAAATAACCCCCCTAATCCAGCCTAAATCCGTCTCTCTCATATCCTCCTCTAAGGAAATAACCCTTAATCAAGCCTCACTCTGTCTCTCATATCCTCCTCTAGAGAAATAACCCCTAATCCAGCCTCAATCTGTATCTCTCATATCCTCCTATAGGGAAATAACCCTTAATCCAGCCTCAATCTGTTTCTCTCGTATCCTCTTCTAGTGAAATAACCCCTAATCCAGCCTCAACCTGTCTCTCTCATATCCTCCTCTAGGGAAATAACCCTTAATCCAGCCTCAATCTGTCTCTCATATACTCCTATAGGGAAATAACCCTAAATCCACCCTCTATCTGTCTCTCTCATATCCTCCTCTAGGGAAATAACCCCCAGAATCTAGCCTCAATCTGTCTTTCTCATATCCTACTGTAGGGAAATAACCCCACTAATCCAGCCTCAATCCGTCTCTCTCATATCCTCCTCTAGGGAAATAACATCTAATCCAGCCTCAATCTGTCTCTCTCACATCCTCCTATAGTGAAATAACCCCTAATCCAGCCTCAATCTTTCTCTCTCATATCCTCCTCTAAGGAAATAACCCTTAATCAAGCCTCAATCTGTCTCTCATATCCTCCTCTAGGGAAATAACCCCCCTAATCCAGCCTCAATCTGTCTCTCTCATATCCTCCTCTAGGGAAATAACCCATAATCAAGCCTCAATCTGTCTCTCTCATATCCTCCTCTAGGGAAATACACCCCCTAATCCAGCCTCAAATTGTCTATCTAATTTCCTCCTCTAGGGAAATAACCCCTAATCCAGCCTCAATCTTTCTCTCTCATATCCTCCTCTAAGGAAATAACCCTTAATCAAGCCTCAATCTGTCTCTCATATCCTCCTCTAGGGAAATAACCGCCATAATCCAGCCTCAATCTGTCTCTCTCATATCCTACTCTAGGGAAATAACCCACCTAATCCAGCCTCACTCCGTCTCTCATATCCTCCTCTAGAGAAAAAACCCCTAATCCAGCCTCAATCTGTCTCTCTCATATCCTCCTTTAGGGAAATAACCCTTAATCCAGCCTCAATATGTTTCTCTCGTATCTTCTTCTAGTGAAATAACCCCTAATCCAGTCTCAACCTGTCTCTCTCATATCCTCCTCTAGGGAAATAACCTTTAATCCAGCCTCAATATGTTTCTCTCGTATCTTCTTCTAGTGAAATAACCCAAAATCCACCCTCTATCTGTCTCTCTCATATCCTCCTCTTGGGAAATAACCCCCAGAATCTAGCCTCAATCTGTCTTTCTCATATCCTACTGTAGTGAAATAACCCCCCTAATCCAGCCTCAATCCGTCTCTCTCATATCCTCCTCTAGAGAAATAACATCTAATCCAGCCTCAATCTGTCTCTCTCACATCCTCCTATAGTGAAATAACCCCTAATCCAGCCTCAATCTTTCTCTCTCATATCCTCCTCTAAGGAAATAACCCTTAATCAAGCCTCACTCTGTCTCTCATATCCTCCTCTAGAGAAATAACCCCTAATCCAGCCTCAATCTGTATCTCTCATATCCTCCTATAGGGAAATAACCCTTAATCCAGCCTCAATCTGTTTCTCTCGTATCCTCTTCTAGTGAAATAACCCCTAATCCAGCCTCAACCTGTCTCTCTCATATCCTCCTCTAGGGAAATAACCCTTAATCCAGCCTCAATCTGTCTCTCATATACTCCTATAGGGAAATAACCCTAAATCCACCCTCTATCTGTCTCTCTCATATCCTCCTCTAGGGAAATAACCCCCAGAATCTAGCCTCAATCTGTCTTTCTCATATCCTACTGTAGGGAAATAACCCCACTAATCCAGCCTCAATCCGTCTCTCTCATATCCTCCTCTAGGGAAATAACATCTAATCCAGCCTCAATCTGTCTCTCTCACATCCTCCTATAGTGAAATAACCCCTAATCCAGCCTCAATCTTTCTCTCTCATATCCTCCTCTAAGGAAATAACCCTTAATCAAGCCTCAATCTGTCTCTCATATCCTCCTCTAGGGAAATAACCCCCCTAATCCAGCCTCAATCTGTCTCTCTCATATCCTCCTCTAGGGAAATAACCCATAATCAAGCCTCAATCTGTCTCTCTCATATCCTCCTCTAGGGAAATACACCCCCTAATCCAGCCTCAAATTGTCTATCTAATTTCCTCCTCTAGGGAAATAACCCCTAATCCAGTCTCAATCTGTCTCTAACATATCCTCCTCTAGGGAAATAACCGCCCTAATCCAGCCTCAATCTGTCTCTCTCATATCCTACTCTAGGGAAATAACCCACCTAATCCAGCCTCACTCTGTCTCTCTCATATCCTCCTCAAGGGAAATAACCCCCCATAATCCACCCTCAATCTGTCTCTCTCACATCCTCCTCTAGGGAAATATCCGCCCTAATCCAGCCTCAATCTGTCTTTCTCATATCCTCCTCTAGGGAAATAACCCTTAATCAAGCCTCAATCTGTCTCTCATATCCTCCCCTAGGGAAATAACCCCCCTAATCCAGCCTCAATCTGTCTCTCTCATATCCTCCTCTAGGGAAATAACCCATAATCAAGCCTCAATCTGTCTCTCTCATATCCTCCTCTAGGGAAATACACCCCCTAATCCAGCCTCAAACTGTCTCTGTCATGTCCTCCTCTAGGGAAATAACCCTTAATCCAGCCTCAATCTGTTTCTCTCGTATCCTCTTCTAGTGAAATAACCCCGAATCCAGCCTCAATCTGTCTCTCTCATATCCTCCTATAGGGAAATAATCCTTAATCCAGCCTCAATCTGACTCTCATATACTCCTATAGGGAAATAACCCAAAATCCACCCTCTATCAGTCTCTCTCATATCCTCCTCTAGGGAAATAACCCACCTAATCCAGCCTCAATCTGTCTCTCTCATATCCTCCTCAAGGGAAATAGCCCCCATAATCCATTCTCAATCTGTCTCTCTCATATCCTCCTCTAGGGAAATAACCCACCTAATCCAGCCTCAATCTGTCTCTCTCATATCCTCCTCAAGGGAAATAACCCCCATAATCCAGCCTCAATCTGTCTCTCTCATATCCTCCTCAAGGGAAATGACCCCCCATAATCCAGCCTCAATCTGTCTCTCTCATATCTTCCTCTAGGGAAATAACCCCCCTAATCCAGCCTCAATCTGTCTTTCTCATATCCTCCTCAAGGGAAATGACCCCCCATAATCCAGCCTCAATCTTTCTCTCTCATATCCTCCTCTAGGGAAATACACCCCCTAATCCAGCCTCAATCTGTCTCTCATATCCTCTTCTAGTGAAATAACCCCGAATCCAGCCTCAATCTGTCTCTCTCATATCCTCCTCTAGGGAAATAATCCTTAATCCAGCCTCAATCTGTTTCTCTCGTATCTTCCTCTAGTGAAAAAAAACCCTAATCCTGCCTCAATCTGTCTCTCATATACTCCTTTAGGGAAATAACCCAAAATCCACCCTCAATCTGTCTCTCTCATATCCTCCTCTAGGGAAAGAGCTGCCCTAATCCAGCCTCAATCTGTCTTTCTCATATCCTACTGTAGGGAAATAACCCCCCTAATCCAGCCTAAATCCGTCTCTCTCATATCCTCCTCTAGGGAAATAACATCTAATCCATCCTCAATTTGTCTCTCTCACATCCTCCTATAGTGAAATAACCCCTAATCCTTCCTCAATCTTTCTCTCTCATATCCTCCTCTAAGGAAATAACCCTTAATCAAGCCTCACTCTGTCTCTCATATCCTCCTCTAGAGAAATAACCCCTAATCCAGCCTCAATCTGTATCTCTCATATCCTCCTATAGGGAAATAACCCTTAATCCAGCCTCAATCTGTTTCTCTCGTATCCTCTTCTAGTGAAATAACCCCTAATCCAGCCTCAACCTGTCTCTCTCATATCCTCCTCTAGGGAAATAACCCTTAATCCAGCCTCAATCTGTCTCTCATATACTCCTATAGGGAAATAACCCTAAATCCACCCTCTATCTGTCTCTCTCATATCCTCCTCTAGGGAAATAACCCCCAGAATCTAGCCTCAATCTGTCTTTCTCATATCCTACTGTGGGGAAATAACCCCACTAATCCAGCCTCAATCCGTCTCTCTCATATCCTCCTCTAGGGAAATAACATCTAATCCAGCCTCAATTTGTCTCTCTCACATCCTCCTATAGTGAAATAACCCCTAATCCTTCCTCAATCTTTCTCTCTCATATCCTCCTCTAAGGAAATAACCCTTAATCAAGCCTCACTCTGTCTCTCATATCCTCCTCTAGAGAAATAACCCCTAATCCAGCCTCAATCTGTATCTCTCATATCCTCCTATAGGGAAATAACCCTTAATCCAGCCTCAATCTGTTTCTCTCGTATCCTCTTCTAGTGAAATAACCCCTAATCCAGCCTCAACCTGTCTCTCTCATATCCTCCTCTAGGGAAATAACCCTTAATCCAGCCTCAATCTGTCTCTCATATACTCCTATAGGGAAATAACCCTAAATCCACCCTCTATCTGTCTCTCTCATATCCTCCTCTAGGGAAATAACCCCCAGAATCTAGCCTCAATCTGTCTTTCTCATATCCTACTGTAGGGAAATAACCCCACTAATCCAGCCTCAATCCGTCTCTCTCATATCCTCCTCTAGTGAAAAAAAACCCTAATCCTGCCTCAATCTGTCTCTCATATACTCCTTTAGGGAAATAACCCAAAATCCACCCTCAATCTGTCTCTCTCATATCCTCCTCTAGGGAAAGAGCTGCCCTAATCCAGCCTCAATCTGTCTTTCTCATATCCTACTGTAGGGAAATTACCCCCCTAATCCAGCCTAAATCCGTCTCTCTCATATCCTCCTCTAGGGAAATAACATCTAATCCAGCCTCAATTTGTCTCTCTCACATCCTCCTATAGTGAAATAACCCCTAATCCTTCCTCAATCTTTCTCTCTCATATCCTCCTCTAAGGAAATAACCCTTAATCAAGCCTCACTCTGTCTCTCATATCCTCCTCTAGAGAAATAACCCCTAATCCAGCCTCAATCTGTATCTCTCATATCCTCCTGTAGGGAAATAACCCTTAATCCAGCCTCAATCTGTTTCTCTCGTATCCTCTTCTAGTGAAATAACCCCTAATCCAGCCTCAACCTGTCTCTCTCATATCCTCCTCTAGGGAAATAACCCTTAATCCAGCCTCAATCTGTCTCTCATATACTCCTATAGGGAAATAACCCTAAATCCACCCTCTATCTGTCTCTCTCATATCCTCCTCTAGGGAAATAACCCCCAGAATCTAGCCTCAATCTGTCTTTCTCATATCCTACTGTAGGGAAATAACCCCACTAATCCAGCCTCAATCCGTCTCTCTCATATCCTCCTCTAGGGAAATAACATCTAATCCAGCCTCAATCTGTCTCTCTCACATCCTCCTATAGTGAAATAACCCCTAATCCAGCCTCAATCTTTCTCTCTCATATCCTCCTCTAAGGAAATAACCTCTTAACCCTTAATCAAGCCTCAATCTGTCTCTCATATCCTCCTCTAGGGAAATAACCCCCCTAATCCAGCCTCAATCTGTCTCTCTCATATCCTCCTCTAGGGAAATAACCCATAATCAAGCCTCAATCTGTCTCTCTCATATCCTCCTCTAGGGAAATACACCCCCTAATCCAGCCTCAAATGGTCTATCTAATTTCCTCCTCTAGGGAAATAACCCCTAATCCAGTCTCAATCTGTCTCTAACATATCCTCCTCTAGGGAAATAACCGCCCTAATCCAGCCTCAATCTGTCTCTCTCATATCCTACTCTAGGGAAATAACCCACCTAATCCAGCCTCACTCTGTCTCTCTCATATCCTCCTCAAGGGAAATACCCCCCCTAATCCAGCCTCAAACTGTCTCTCTCTTATCCTCCTCTAGGGAAATAACCCCCCTAATCCAGCCTCAATCTGTCTCTCTCATATCCTCCTCAAGGGAAATAACCCCCCATAATCCACCCTCAATCTGTCTCTCTCACATCCTCCTCTAGGGAAATATCCGCCCTAATCCAGCCTCAATCTGTCTTTCTCATATCCTCCTCTAGGGAAATAACCCTTAATCAAGCCTCAATCTGTCTCTCATATCCTCCCCTAGGGAAATAACCCCCCTAATCCAGCCTCAATCTGTCTCTCTCATATCCTCCTCTAGGGAAATAACCCTTAATCAAGCCTCAATCTGTCTCTCATATCCTCCCCTAGGGAAATACACCCCCTAATCCAGCCTCAAACTGTCTCTGTCATGTCCTCCTCTAGGGAAATAACCCTTAATCCAGCCTCAATCTGTTTCTCTCGTATCCTCTTCTAGTGAAATAACCCCGAATCCAGCCTCAATCTGTCTCTCTCATATCCTCCTCTAGGGAAATAATCCTTAATCCAGCCTCAATCTGACTCTCATATACTCCTATAGGGAAATAACCCAAAATCCACCCTCTATCAGTCTCTCTCATATCCTCCTCTAGGGAAATAACCCCCAGAATCCAGCCTCAATCTTTCTCTCTCATATCCTCCTCTAAGGAAATAACCCTTAATCAAGCCTCAATCTGTCTCTCATATCCTCCTCTAGGGAAATAACCCCCCTAATCCAGCCTCAATCTGTCTCTCTCATATCCTCCTCTAGGGAAATAACCCATAATCAAGCCTCAATCTGTCTCTCTCATATCCTCCTCTAGGGAAATACACCCCCTAATCCAGCCTCAAATGGTCTATCTAATTTCCTCCTCTAGGGAAATAACCCCTAATCCAGTCTCAATCTGTCTCTAACATATCCTCCTCTAGGGAAATAACCGCCCTAATCCAGCCTCAATCTGTCTCTCTCATATCCTACTCTAGGGAAATAACCCACCTAATCCAGCCTCACTCTGTCTCTCTCATATCCTCCTCAAGGGAAATACCCCCCCTAATCCAGCCTCAAACTGTCTCTCTCTTATCCTCCTCTAGGGAAATAACCCCCCTAATCCAGCCTCAATCTGTCTCTCTCATATCCTCCTCAAGGGAAATAACCCCCCATAATCCACCCTCAATCTGTCTCTCTCACATCCTCCTCTAGGGAAATATCCGCCCTAATCCAGCCTCAATCTGTCTTTCTCATATCCTCCTCTAGGGAAATAACCCTTAATCAAGCCTCAATCTGTCTCTCATATCCTCCCCTAGGGAAATAACCCCCCTAATCCAGCCTCAATCTGTCTCTCTCATATCCTCCTCTAGGGAAATAACCCTTAATCAAGCCTCAATCTGTCTCTCATATCCTCCCCTAGGGAAATACACCCCCTAATCCAGCCTCAAACTGTCTCTGTCATGTCCTCCTCTAGGGAAATAACCCTTAATCCAGCCTCAATCTGTTTCTCTCGTATCCTCTTCTAGTGAAATAACCCCGAATCCAGCCTCAATCTGTCTCTCTCATATCCTCCTCTAGGGAAATAATCCTTAATCCAGCCTCAATCTGACTCTCATATACTCCTATAGGGAAATAACCCAAAATCCACCCTCTATCAGTCTCTCTCATATCCTCCTCTAGGGAAATAACCCCCAGAATCCAGCCTCAATCTGTCTTTCTCATATCCTACTGTAGGGAAATAACCCCCCTAATCCAGCCTCAATCCGTCTCTCTCATATCCTCCTCTAGGGAAATAACATCTAATCCAGCCTCAATTTGTCTCTCTCACATCCTCCTATAGTGAAATAACCCCTAATCCTTCCTCAATCTTTCTCTCTCATATCCTCCTCTAAGGAAATAACCCCTAATCCAGCCTCAATCTGTCTCTCTCATATCATCCTCTAGGGAAATAACCCTTAATCCAGCCTCAATCTGTTTCTCTCGTATCCTCTTCTAGTGAAATAACCCCTAATCCAGCCTCAACCTGTCTCTCTCATATCCTCCTCTAGGGAAATAACCCTTAATCCAGCCTCAATCTGTCTCTCATATACTCCTATAGGGAAATAACCCAAAATCCACCCTCTATCTGTCTCTCTCATATCCTCCTCTAGGGAAATAACCCCCAGAATCTAGCCTCAATCTGTCTTTCTCATATCCTACTGTAGGGAAATAACCCCCCTAATCCAGCCTCAATCCGTCTCTCTCATAACCTCCTCTAGGGAAATAACATCTAATCCAGCCTCAATCTGTCTCTCTCACATCCTCCTATAGTGAAATAACCCGTAATCCAGCCTCAATCTTTCTCTCTCATATCCTCCTCTAAGGAAATAACCCTTAATCAAGCCTCAATATGTCTCTCATATCCTCCCCTAGGGAAATAACCCCCCTAATCCAGCCTCAATCTGTCTCTCTCATATCCTCCTCTAGGGAAATAACCCTTAATCCAGCCTCAAACTGTCTCTCATATCCTCCTCTAGGGAAATTACCCCTAATCCACCCTCAATATGTCTCTCATATCCTCCTCTAGGGAAATAACGCCCGATCCTCTAGGGAAATAACGCCCGATCCACCCTCAATCTGTCTCTCTCAAATCCTCCTCTAGGGAAATAACCGCCCGAATCCAGCCTCAATCTGTCTCTCTCATATCCTACTCTAGGGAAATAACCCACCTAATCCAGCCTCAATCTGTCTCTCTCATATCCTCCTCGAGGGAAATAGCCCCCATAATCCATTCTCAATCTGTCTCTCTCATATCCTCCTCTAGGGAAATAACCCCCCTAATCCAGCCTCAATCTGTCTCTCTCATATCTTCCTCTGGGGAAATAACCCCCATAATCCAGCCTCAATCTGTCTCTCTCATATCCTCCTCAAGGGAAATGACCCCCCATAATCCAGCCTTAATCTGTCTCTCTCATATCTTCCTCTAGGGAAATAACCCCCCTAATCCAGCCTCAATCTGTCTCTCTCATATCCTCATCTAGGGAAATAACCCCCCTAATCCAGCCTCAATCTGTCTTTCTCATATCCTACTGTAGGGAAATAACCCCCCTAATCCAGCCCCAATCTGTCTTTCTCATATCCTACTGTAGGGAAATAACACCTAATCCAGCCTCAATCTTTCTCTCTCATATCCTCCTCTAAGGAAATAACCCTTAATGAAGCCTCAATCTGTCTCTCATATCCTCCTCTAGGGAAATAACCCCCCTAATCCAGCCTCAATCTTTCTCTCTCATATCCTCCTCTAGGGAAATAACCCATAATCAAGCCGCAATCTGTCTCTCTCATATCCTCCTCTAGGGAAATACACCCCTAATCCAGCCTCAATCTGTCTCTCATATCCTCCTCTAGGGAAATAACCCCTATTCCACCCTCAATCTGTCTCTCATATCCTCTAGGGGAATAACACCAATATACCCTCAATCTGTCTCTCATATCCTCCTCTAGGGAAATAACACCAATCCACCCTCAATCTGTCTCTCTCATATCCACCTCTAGGGAAATAACCGCTGTAATCCAGCCTCAATCTGTCTCTCTCATATCCTCCTATAGTGAAATAACCCCTAATCCTTCCTCAATCTTTCTCTCTCATTACCTCCTCTAAGGAAATAACCCCTAATCCAGCCTCAATCTGTCTCTCTCATATCCCCCTCTAGGGAAATAACCCTTAATCCAGCCTCAATCTGTTTCTCTCGTATCCTCTTCTAGTGAAATAACCCCTAATCCAGCCTCAACCTGTCTCTCTCATATCCTCCTATAGGGAAATAACCCAAAATCCACACTCTATCTGTCTCTCTCATATCCTCCTCTAGGGAAATAACCCCCATAATCTAGCCTCAATCTGTCTTTCTCATATCCTACTGTAGGGAAATAACCCCCCTAATCCAGCCTCAATCCGTCTCTCTCATATCCTCCTCTAGGGAAATAACATCTAATCCAGCCTCAATCTGTCTCTCTCACATCCTCCTATAGTGAAATAACCCCTAATCCAGCCTCAATCTTTCTCTCTCATATCCTCCTCTAAGGAAATAACCCTTAATCAAGCCTCAATCTGTCTCTCATATCCTCCCCTAGGGAAATAACCCCCCCAATCCAGCCTCAATCTGTCTCTCTCATATCCTCCTCTAGGGAAATAACCCATAATCAAGCCTCAATCTGTCTCTCTCATATCCTCCTCTAGGGAAATACACCCCCTAATCCAGCCTCAAACTGTCTCTGTCATGTCCTCCTCTAGGGAAATAACCCTTAATCCAGCCTCAAACTGTCTCTCATATCCTCCTCTAGGGAAATAACCCCTAATCCACCCTCAATATGTCTCTCATATCCTCCTCTAGGGAAATAACGCCCGATCCACCCTCAATCTGTCTCTCTCAAATCCTCCTCAAGGGAAATAGCCCCCATAATCCATTCTCAATCTGTCTCTCTCATATCCTCCTCTAGGGAAATAACCCCCCTAATCCAGCCTCAATCTGTCTCTCTCATATCCTCCTCTAGGGAAATAACCCATAATCAAGCCTCAATCTGTCTCTCTCATATCCTCCTCTAGGGAAATACACCCCCTAATCCAGCCGCAAATTGTCTATCTAATTTCCTCCTCTAGGGAAATAACCCCTAATCCAGTCTCAATCTGTCTCTAACATATCCTCCTCTAGGGAAATAACCGCCCTAATCCAGCCTCAATCTGTCTCTCTCATATCCTACTCTAGGGAAATAACCCACCTAATCCAGCCTCACTCTGTCTCTCTCATATCCTCCTCAAGGGAAATACCCCCCCTAATCCAGCCTCAAACTGTCTCTCTCTTATCCTCCTCTAGGGAAATAACACCAATCCACCCTCAATCTGTCTCTCTCAAATCCTCCTCTAGGGAAATAACCGCCCGAATCCAGCCTCAATCTGTCTCTCTCATATCCTACTCTAGGGAAATAACCCACCTAATCCAGCCTCAATCTGTCTCTCTCATATCCTCCTCGAGGGAAATAGCCCCCATAATCCATTCTCAATCTGTCTCTCTCATATCCTCCTCTAGGGAAATAACCCCCCTAATCCAGCCTCAATCTGTCTCTCTCATATCTTCCTCTGGGGAAATAACCCCCATAATCCAGCCTCAATCTGTCTCTCTCATATCCTCCTCAAGGGAAATGACCCCCCATAATCCAGCCTCAATCTGTCTCTCTCATATCTTCCTCTAGGGAAATAACCCCCCTAATCCAGCCTCAATCTGTCTCTCTCATATCCTCATCTAGGGAAATAACCCCCCTAATCCAGCCTCAATCTGTCTTTCTCATATCCTACTGTAGGGAAATAACCCCCCTAATCCAGCCCCAATCTGTCTTTCTCATATCCTACTGTAGGGAAATAACACCTAATCCAGCCTCAATCTTTCTCTCTCATATCCTCCTCTAAGGAAATAACCCTTAATCAAGCCTCAATCTGTCTCTCATATCCTCCTCTAGGGAAATAACCCCCATAATCTAGCCTCAATCTGTCTTTCTCATATCCTACTGTAGGGAAATAACCCCCCTAATCCAGCCTCAATCCGTCTCTCTCATATCCTCCTCTAGGGAAATAACCCTTAATCAAGCCTCAATCTGTCTCTCATATCCTCCCCTAGGGAAATAACCCCCCTAATCCAGCCTCAATCTGTCTCTCTCACATCCTCCTATAGTGAAATAACCCCTAATCCAGCCTCAATCTTTCTCTCTCATATCCTCCTCTAAGGAAATAACCCTTAATCAAGCCTCAATCTGTCTCTCATATCCTCCCCTAGGGAAATAACCCCCCTAATCCAGCCTCAATCTGTCTCTCTCATATCCTCCTCTAGGGAAATAACCCATAATCAAGCCTCAATCTGTCTCTCTCATATCCTCCTCTAGGGAAATACACCCCCTAATCCAGCCTCAAACTGTCTCTCATATCCTCCTCTAGGGAAATAACCCCTAATCCACCCTCAATATGTCTCTCATATCCTCCTCTAGGGAAATAACGCCCGATCCACCCTCAATCTGTCTCTCTCAAATCCTCCTCAAGGGAAATAGCCCCCATAATCCATTCTCAATCTGTCTCTCTCATATCCTCCTCTAGGGAAATAACCCCCCTAATCCAGCCTCAATCTGTCTCTCTCATATCCTCCTCTAGGGAAATAACCCATAATCAAGCCTCAATCTGTCTCTCTCATATCCTCCTCTAGGGAAATACACCCCCTAATCCAGCCTCAAATTGTCTATCTAATTTCCTCCTCTAGGGAAATAACCCCTAATCCAGTCTCAATCTGTCTCTAACATATCCTCCTCTAGGGAAATAACCGCCCTAATCCAGCCTCAATCTGTCTCTCACATATCCTACTCTAGGGAAATAACCCACCTAATCCAGCCTCACTCTGTCTCTCTCATATCCTCCTCAAGGGAAATACCCCCCCTAATCCAGCCTCAAACTGTCTCTCTCTTATCCTCCTCTAGGGAAATAACACCAATCCACCCTCAATCTGTCTCTCTCAAATCCTCCTCTAGGGAAATAACCGCCCGAATCCAGCCTCAATCTGTCTCTCTCATATCCTACTCTAGGGAAATAACCCACCTAATCCAGCCTCAATCTGTCTCTCTCATATCCTCCTCGAGGGAAATAGCCCCCATAATCCATTCTCAATCTGTCTCTCTCATATCCTCCTCTAGGGAAATAACCCCCCTAATCCAGCCTCAATCTGTCTCTCTCATATCTTCCTCTGGGGAAATAACCCCCATAATCCAGCCTCAATCTGTCTCTCTCATATCCTCCTCAAGGGAAATGACCCCCCATAATCCAGCCTCAATCTGTCTCTCTCATATCTTCCTCTAGGGAAATAACCCCCCTAATCCAGCCTCAATCTGTCTCTCTCATATCCTCATCTAGGGAAATAACCCCCCTAATCCAGCCTCAATCTGTCTTTCTCATATCCTACTGTAGGGAAATAACCCCCCTAATCCAGCCCCAATCTGTCTTTCTCATATCCTACTGTAGGGAAATAACACCTAATCCAGCCTCAATCTTTCTCTCTCATATCCTCCTCTAAGGAAATAACCCTTAATCAAGCCTCAATCTGTCTCTCATATCCTCCTCTAGGGAAATAACCCCCCTAATCCAGCCTCAATCTTTCTCTCTCATATCCTCCTCTAGGGAAATAACCCATAATCAAGCCGCAATCTGTCTCTCTCATATCCTCCTCTAGGGAAATACACCCCTAATCCAGCCTCAATCTGTCTCTCATATCCTCCTCTAGGGAAATAACCCCTATTCCACCCTCAATCTGTCTCTCATATCCTCTAGGGGAATAACACCAATATACCCTCAATCTGTCTCTCATATCCTCCTCTAGGGAAATAACACCAATCCACCCTCAATCTGTCTCTCTCATATCCACCTCTAGGGAAATAACCCCTAATCCTTCCTCAATCTTTCTCTCTCATTACCTCCTCTAAGGAAATAACCCCTAATCCAGCCTCAATCTGTCTCTCTCATATCCTCCTCTAGGGAAATAACCCTTAATCCAGCCTCAATCTGTTTCTCTCGTATCCTCTTCTAGTGAAATAACCGCTGTAATCCAGCCTCAATCTGTCTCTCTCATATCCTCCTATAGTGAAATAACCCCTAATCCTTCCTCAATCTTTCTCTCTCATTACCTCCTCTAAGGAAATAACCCCTAATCCAGCCTCAATCTGTCTCTCTCATATCCTCCTCTAGGGAAATAACCCTTAATCCAGCCTCAATCTGTTTCTCTCGTATCCTCTTCTAGTGAAATAACCCCTAATCCAGCCTCAACCTGTCTCTCTCATATCCTCCTATAGGGAAATAACCCAAAATCCACACTCTATCTGTCTCTCTCATATCCTCCTCTAGGGAAATAACCCCCATAATCTAGCCTCAATCTGTCTTTCTCATATCCTACTGTAGGGAAATAACCCCCCTAATCCAGCCTCAATCCGTCTCTCTCATATCCTCCTCTAGGGAAATAACATCTAATCCAGCCTCAATCTGTCTCTCTCACATCCTCCTATAGTGAAATAACCCCTAATCCAGCCTCAATCTTTCTCTCTCATATCCTCCTCTAAGGAAATAACCCTTAATCAAGCCTCAATCTGTCTCTCATATCCTCCCCTAGGGAAATAACCCCCCTAATCCAGCCTCAATCTGTCTCTCTCATATCCTCCTCTAGGGAAATAACCCATAATCAAGCCTCAATCTGTCTCTCTCATATCCTCCTCTAGGGAAATACACCCCCTAATCCAGCCTCAAACCTGTCTCTGTCATGTCCTCCTCTAGGGAAATAACCCTTAATCCAGCCTCAAACTGTCTCTCATATCCTCCTCTAGGGAAATAACCCCTAATCCACCCTCAATATGTCTCTCATATCCTCCTCTAGGGAAATAACGCCCGATCCACCCTCAATCTGTCTCTCTCAAATCCTCCTCAAGGGAAATAGCCCCCATAATCCATTCTCAATCTGTCTCTCTCATATCCTCCTCTAGGGAAATAACCCCCCTAATCCAGCCTCAATCTGTCTCTCTCATATCCTCCTCTAGGGAAATAACCCATAATCAAGCCTCAATCTGTCTCTCTCATATCCTCCTCTAGGGAAATACACCCCCTAATCCAGCCTCAAATTGTCTATCTAATTTCCTCCTCTAGGGAAATAACCCCTAATCCAGTCTCAATCTGTCTCTAACATATCCTCCTCTAGGGAAATAACCGCCCTAATCCAGCCTCAATCTGTCTCTCTCATATCCTACTCTAGGGAAATAACCCACCTAATCCAGCCTCACTCTGTCTCTCTCATATCCTCCTCAAGGGAAATACCCCCCCTAATCCAGCCTCAAACTGTCTCTCTCTTATCCTCCTCTAGGGAAATAACCCCCCTATTCCAGCCTCAATCTGTCTCTCTCATATCCTCCTCAAGGGAAATAACCCCCCATAATCCACCCTCAATCTGTCTCTCTCACATCCTCCTCTAGGGAAATATCCGCCCTAATCCAGCCTCAATCTGTCTTTCTCATATCCTCCTCTAGGGAAATAACCCTTAATCAAGCCTCAATCTGTCTCTCATATCCTCCCCTAGGGAAATAACCCCCCTAATCCAGCCTCAATCTGTCTCTCTCATATCCTCCTCTAGGGAAAGAACCCATAATCAAGCCTCAATCTGTCTCTCTCATATCCTCCTCTAGGGAAATACACCCCCTAATCCAGCCTCAAACTGTCTCTGTCATGTCCTCCTCTAGGGAAATAACCCTTAATCCAGCCTCAATCTGTTTCTCTCGTATCCTCTTCTAGTGAAATAACCCCGAATCCAGCCTCAATCTGTCTCTCTCATATCCTCCTCTAGGGAAATAATCCTTAATCCAGCCTCAATCTGACTCTCATATACTCCTATAGGGAAATAACCCAAAATCCACCCTCTATCAGTCTCTCTCATATCCTCCTCTAGGGAAATAACCCCCAGAATCCAGCCTCAATCTGTCTTTCTCACATCCTACTGTAGGGAAATAACCCCCCTAATCCAGCCTCAATCCGTCTCTCTCATATCCTTCTCTAGGGAAATAACATCTAATCCAGCCTCAATTTGTCTCTCTCACATCCTCCTATAGTGAAATAACCCCTAATCCTTCCATAATCTTTCTCTCTCATATCCTCCTCTAAGGAAATAACCCCTAATCCAGCTTCAATCTGTCTCTCTCATATCATCCTCTAGGGAAATAACCCTTAATCCAGCCTCAATCTGTTTCTCTCGTATCCTCTTCTAGTGAAATAACCCCTAATCCAGCCTCAATCTGTCTCTCATATACTCCTATAGGGAAATAACCCAAAATCCACCCTCTATCTGTCTCTCTCATATCCTCCTCTAGGGAAATAACCCCCAGAATCTAGCCTCAATCTGTCTTTCTCATATCCTACTGTAGGGAAATAACCCCCCTAATTCAGCCTCAATCCGTCTCTCTCATAACCTCCTCTAGGGAAATAACATCTAATCCAGCCTCAATCTGTCTCTCTCACATCCTCCTATAGTGAAATAACCCGTAATCCAGCCTCAATCTTTCTCTCTCATATCCTCCTCTAAGGAAATAACCCTTAATCAAGCCTCAATCTGTCTCTCATATCCTCCCCTAGGGAAATAACCCCCCTAATCCAGCCTCAATCTGTCTCTCTCATATCCTCCTCTAGGGAAATAACCCATAATCAAGCCTCAATCTGTCTCTCTCATATCCTCCTCTAGGGAAATACACCCCCTAATCCAGCCTCAAACTGTCTCTGTCATGTCCTCCTCTAGGGAAATAACCCTTAATCCAGCCTCAAACTGTCTCTCATATCCTCCTCTAGGGAAATAACCCCTAATCCACCCTCAATATGTCTCTCATATCCTCCTCTAGGGAAATAATGCTCGATCCACCCTCAATCTGTCTCTCTCAAATCCTCCTCTAGGGAAATAACCGCCCTAATCCAGCCTCAATCTGTCTCTCTCATATCCTACTCTAGGGAAATAACCCACCTAATCCAGCCTCAATCTGTCTCTCTCATATCCTCCTCAAGGGAAATAGCCCCCATAATACATTCTCAATCTGTCTCTCTCATATCCTCCTCTAGGGAAATAACCCCCCTAATCCAGCCTCAATCTGTCTCTCTCATATCTTCCTCTGGGGAAATAACCCCCATAATCCAGCCTCAATCTGTCTCTCTCATATCCTCCTCAAGGGAAATGACCCCCCATAATCCAGCCTCAATCTGTCTCTCTCATATCTTCCTATAGGGAAATAACCCCCCTAATCCAGCCTCAATCTGTCTCTCTCATATCCTCATCTAGGGAAATAACCCCCCTAATCCAGCCTCAATCTGTCTTTCTCATATCCTACTGTAGGGAAATAACCCCCCTAATCCAGCCCCAATCTGTCTTTCTCATATCCTACTGTAGGGAAATAACACCTAATCCAGCCTCAATCTTTCTCTCTCATATCCTCCTGTAGTGAAATAACCCCTAATCCTTCCTCAATCTTTCTCTCTCATTACCTCCTCTAAGGAAATAACCGCTGTAATCCAGCCTCAATCTGTCTCTCTCATATCCTCCTATAGTGAAATAACCCCTAATCCTTCCTCAATCTTTCTCTCTCATTACCTCCTCTAAGGAAATAACCCCTAATCCAGCCTCAATCTGTCTCTCTCATATCCTCCTCTAGGGAAATAACCCTTAATCCAGCCTCAATCTGTTTCTCTCGTATCCCCTTCTAGTGAAATAACCCCTAATCCAGCCTCAACCTGTCTCTCTCATATCCTCCTCTAGGGAAATAACCCGTAATCCAGTCTCAATCTGTCTCTCATATACTCCTATAGGGAAATAACCCAAAATCCACCCTCTATCTGTCTCTCTCATATCCTCCTCTAGGGAAATAACCCCCAGAATCTAGCCTCAATCTGTCTTTCTCATATCCTACTGTAGGGAAATAACCCCCCTAATCCAGCCTCAATCCGTCTCTCTCATAACCTCCTCTAGGGAAATAACATCTAATCCAGCCTCAATCTGTCTCTCTCACATCCTCCTATAGTGAAATAACCCCTAATCCTTCCTCAATCTTTCTCTCTCATTACCTCCTCTAAGGAAATAACCGCTGTAATCCAGCCTCAATCTGTCTCTCTCATATCCTCCTATAGTGAAATAACCCCTAATCCTTCCTCAATCTTTCTCTCTCATTACCTCCTCTAAGGAAATAACTCCTAATCCAGCCTCAATCTGTCTCTCTCATATCCTCCTCTAGGGAAATAACCCTTAATCCAGCCTCAATCTGTTTCTCTCGTATCCTCTTCTAGTGAAATAACCCCTAATCCAGCCTCAACCTGTCTCTCTCATATCCTCCTCTAGGGAAATAACCCGTAATCCAGTCTCAATCTGTCTCTCATATACTCCTATAGGGAAATAACCCAAAATCCACACTCTATCTGTCTCTCTCATATCCTCCTCTAGGGAAATAACCCCCATAATCTAGCCTCAATCTGTCTTTCTCATATCCTACTGTAGGGAAATAACCCCCCTAATCCAGCCTCAATCCGTCTCTCTCATATCCTCCTCTAGGGAAATAACATCTAATCCAGCCTCAATCTGTCTCTCTCACATCCTCCTATAGTGAAATAACCCCTAATCCAGCCTCAATCTTTCTCTCTCATATCCTCCTCTAAGGAAATAACCCTTAATCAAGCCTCAATCTGTCTCTCATATCCTCCCCTAGGGAAATAACCCCCCTAATCCAGCCTCAATCTGTCTCTCTCATATCCTCCTCTAGGGAAATAACCCATAATCAAGCCTCAATCTGTCTCTCTCATATCCTCCTCTAGGGAAATACACCCCCTAATCCAGCCTCAAACTGTCTCTGTCATGTCCTCCTCTAGGGAAATAACCCTTAATCCAGCCTCAAACTGTCTCTCATATCCTCCTCTAGGGAAATAACCCCTAATCCACCCTCAATATGTCTCTCATATCCTCCTCTAGGGAAATAACGCCCGATCCACCCTCAATCTGTCTCTCTCAAATCCTCCTCAAGGGAAATAGCCCCCATAATCCATTCTCAATCTGTCTCTCTCATATCCTCCTCTAGGGAAATAACCCCCCTAATCCAGCCTCAATCTGTCTCTCTCATATCCTCCTCTAGGGAAATAACCCATAATCAAGCCTCAATCTGTCTCTCTCATATCCTCCTCTAGGGAAATACACCCCCTAATCCAGCCTCAAATTGTCTATCTAATTTCCTCCTCTAGGGAAATAACCCCTAATCCAGTCTCAATCTGTCTCTAACATATCCTCCTCTAGGGAAATAACCGCCCTAATCCAGCCTCAATCTGTCTCTCTCATATCCTACTCTAGGGAAATAACCCACCTAATCCAGCCTCACTCTGTCTCTCTCATATCCTCCTCAAGGGAAATACCCCCCTAATCCAGCCTCAAACTGTCTCTCTCTTATCCTCCTCTAGGGAAATAACCCCCCTAATCCAGCCTCAATCTGTCTCTCTCATATCCTCCTCAAGGGAAATAACCCCCCATAATCCACCCTCAATCTGTCTCTCTCACATCCTATTCTAGGGAAATATCCGCCCTAATCCAGCCTCAATCTGTCTTTCTCATATCCTCCTCTAGGGAAATAACCCTTAATCAAGCCTCAATCTGTCTCTCATATCCTCCCCTAGGGAAATAACCCCCCTAATCCAGCCTCAATCTGTCTCTCTCATATCCTCCTCTAGGGAAATAACCCATAATCAAGCCTCAATCTGTCTCTCTCATATCCTCCTCTAGGAAAATACACCCCCTAATCCAGCCTCAAACTGTCTCTGTCATGTCCTCCTCTAGGGAAATAACCCTTAATCCAGCCTCAATCTGTTTCTCTCGTATCCTCTTCTAGTGAAATAACCCCGAATCCAGCCTCAATCTGTCTCTCTCATATCCTCCTCTAGGGAAATAATCCTTAATCCAGCCTCAATCTGACTCTCATATACTCCTATAGGGAAATAACCCAAAATCCACCCTCTATCAGTCTCTCTCATATCCTCCTCTAGGGAAATAACCCCCAGAATCCAGCCTCAATCTGTCTTTCTCATATCCTACTGTAGGAAAATAACCCCCCTAATCCAGCCTCAATCCGTCTCTCTCATATCCTCCTCTAGGGAAATAACATCTAATCCAGCCTCAATTTGTCTCTCTCACATCCTCCTATAGTGAAATAACCCCTAATCCTTCCATAATCTTTCTCTCTCATATCCTCTTCTAGTGAAATAACCCCTAATCCAGCCTCAACCTGTCTCTCTCATATCCTCCTCTAGGGAAATAACCCTTAATCCAGCCTCAATCTGTCTCTCATATACTCCTATAGGGAAATAACCCAAAATCCACCCTCTATCTGTCTCTCTCATATCCTCCTCTAGGGAAATAACCCCCAGAATCTAGCCTCAATCTGTCTTTCTCATATCCTACTGTAGGGAAATAACCCCCCTAATCCAGCCTCAATCCGTCTCTCTCATAACCTCCTCTAGGGAAATAACATCTAATCCAGCCTCAATCTGTCTCTCTCACATCCTCCTATAGTGAAATAACCCGTAATCCAGCCTCAATCTTTCTCTCTCATATCCTCCTCTAAGGAAATAACCCTTAATCAAGCCTCAATCTGTCTCTCATATCCTCCCCTAGGGAAATAACCCCCCTAATCCAGCCTCAATCTGTCTCTCTCATATCCTCCTCTAGGGAAATAACCCATAATCAAGCCTCAATCTGTCTCTCTCATATCCTCCTCTAGGGAAATACACCCCCTAATCCAGCCTCAAACTGTCTCTGTCATGTCCTCCTCTAGGGAAATAACCCTTAATCCAGCCTCAAACTGTCTCTCATATCCTCCTCTAGGGAAATAACCCCTAATCCACCCTCAATATGTCTCTCATATCCTCCTCTAGGGAAATAATGCCCGATCCACCCTCAATCTGTCTCTCTCAAATCCTCCTCTAGGGAAATAACCGCCCTAATCCAGCCTCAATATGTCTCTCTCATATCCTACTCTAGGGAAATAACCCACCTAATCCAGCCTCAATCTGTCTCTCTCATATCCTCCTCAAGGGAAATAGCCCCCATAATCCATTCTCAATCTGTCTCTCTCATATCCTCCTCTAGGGAAATAACCCCCCTAATCCAGCCTCAATCTGTCTCTCTCATATCTTCCTCTGGGGAAATAACCCCCATAATCCAGCCTCAATCTGTCTCTCTCATATCCTCCTCAAGGGAAATGACCCCCCATAATCCAGCCTCAATCTGTCTCTCTCATATCTTCCTCTAGGGAAATAACCCCCCTAATCCAGCCTCAATCTGTCTCTCTCATATCCTCATCTAGGGAAATAACCCCCCTAATCCAGCCTCAATCTGTCTTTCTCATATCCTACTGTAGGGAAATAACCCCCCTAATCCAGCCCCAATCTGTCTTTCTCATATCCTACTGTAGGGAAATAACACCTAATCCAGCCTCAATCTTTCTCTCTCATATCCTCCTCTAAGGAAATAACCCTTAATCAAGCCTCAATCTGTCTCTCATATCCTCCTCTAGGGAAATAACCCCCCTAATCCAGCCTCAATCTTTCTCTCTCATATCCTCCTCTAGGGAAATAACCCATAATCAAGCCGCAATCTGTCTCTCTCATATCCTCCTCTAGGGAAATACACCCCTAATCCAGCCTCAATCTGTCTCTCATATCCTCCTCTAGGGAAATAACCCATATTCCACCCTCAATCTGTCTCTCATATCCTCTAGGGGAATAACACCAATATACCCTCAATCTGTCTCTCATATCCTCCTCTAGGGAAATAACACCAATCCACCCTCAATCTGTCTCTCTCATATCCACCTCTAGGGAAATAACCGCTGTAATCCAGCCTCAATCTGTCTCTCTCATATCCTCCTATAGTGAAATAACCCCTAATCCTTCCTCAATCTTTCTCTCTCATTACCTCCTCTAAGGAAATAACCCCTAATCCAGCCTCAATCTGTCTCTCTCATATCCTCCTCTAGGGAAATAACCCTTAATCCAGCCTCAATCTGTTTCTCTCGTATCCTCTTCTAGTGAAATAACCCCTAATCCAGCATCAACCTGTCTCTCTCATATCCTCCTCTAGGGAAATAACCCGTAATCCAGTCTCAATCTGTCTCTCATATACTCCTATAGGGAAATAACCCAAAATCCACACTCTATCTGTCTCTCTCATATCCTCCTCTAGGGAAATAACCCCCATAATCTAGCCTCAATCTGTCTTTCTCATATCCTACTGTAGGGAAATAACCCCCCTAATCCAGCCTCAATCCGTCTCTCTCATATCCTCCTCTAGGGAAATAACATCTAATCCAGCCTCAATCTGTCTCTCTCACATCCTCCTATAGTGAAATAACCCCTAATCCAGCCTCAATCTTTCTCTCTCATATCCTCCTCTAAGGAAATAACCCTTAATCAAGCCTCAATCTGTCTCTCATATCCTCCCCTAGGGAAATAACCCCCCTAATCCAGCCTCAATCTGTCTCTCTCATATCCTCCTCTAGGGAAATAACCCATAATCAAGCCTCAATCTGTCTCTCTCATATCCTCCTCCATGGAAATACACCCCCTAATCCAGCCTCAAACTGTCTCTGTCATGTCCTCCTCTAGGGAAATAACCCTTAATCCAGCCTCAAACTGTCTCTCATATCCTCCTCTAGGGAAATAACCCCTAATCCACCCTCAATGTGTCTCTCATATCCTGCTCTAGGGAAATAACGCCCGATCCACCCTCAATCTGTCTCTCTCAAATCCTCCTCAAGGGAAATAGCCCCCATAATCCATTCTCAATCTGTCTCTCTCATATCCTCCTCTGGGGAAATAACCCCCCTAATCCAGCCTCAATCTGTCTCTCTCATATCTTCCTCCGGGGAAATAACCCCCATAATCCAGCCTCAATCTGTCTCTCTCATATCCTCCTCAAGGGAAATGACCCCCCATAATCCAGCCTCAATCTGTCTCTCTCATATCTTCCTCTAGGGAAATAACCCCCCTAATCCAGCCTCAATCTGTCTTTCTCATATCCTACTGTAGGGAAATAACCCCCCTAATCCAGCCTCAATCTGTCTTTCTCATATCCTACTGTAGGGAAATAACCCCTAATCCAGCCTCAATCTTTCTCTCTCATATCCTCCTCTAAGGAAATAACCCTTAATCAAGCCTCAATCTGTCTCTCATATCCTCCTCTAGGGAAATAACCCCCCTAATCAAGCCTCAATCTGTCTCTCTCATATCCTCCTCTAGGGAAATACACCCCCTAATCCAGCCTCAATCTGTCTCTCATATCCTCCTCTAGGGAAATAACCCCTATTCCACCCTCAATCTGTCTCTCATATCCTCTAGGGAAATAACACCAATACACCCTCAATCTGTCTCTCATATCCTCCTCTAGGGAAATAACACCAATCCACCCTCAATCTGTCTCTCTCATATCCTCCTCTAGGGAAATAACCGCACTAATCCAGCCTCAATCTGTCTCTCTCATATCCTACTCTAGGGAAATAACCACCCTAATCCAGCCTCAATCTGTCTCTCTCATATCCTCCTCAAGGGAAATAACCCCCCATAATCCAGCCTCAATCTGTCTCTCTCATATCCTCCTCAAGGGAAATAACCCCCCATAATCCAGCCTCAATCTGTCTCTCTCATATCCTCCTCTAGTGAAATAACCCTAAATCCAGAGTCAATCTGTCTCTCATATCCTCCTCTAGGGAAATAACAACAAATCCTTCCTCAATCTGCCTCTCTCATATCCTCCTCTAGGGAAATAACCCTTAATCCAGCCTCAATCTGTTTCTCTCGTATCCTCCTCTAGTGAAAAAAAACCCTAATCCTGCCTCAATCTCTCTCATATACTCCTTTAGGGAAATAACCCAAAATCCACCCTCAATCTGTCTCTCTCATATCCTCCTCTAGGGAAAGAGCTGCCCTAATCCAGCCTCAATCTGTCTTTCTCATATCCTACTGTAGGGAAATAACCCCCCTAATCCAGCCTAAATCCGTCTCTCTCATATCCTCCTCTAAGGAAATAACCCTTAATCAAGCCTCACTCTGTCTCTCATATCCTCCTCTAGAGAAATAACCCCTAATCCAGCCTCAATCTGTATCTCTCATATCCTCCTATAGGGAAATAACCCTTAATCCAGCCTCAATCTGTTTCTCTCGTATCCTCTTCTAGTGAAATAACCCCTAATCCAGCCTCAACCTGTCTCTCTCATATCCTCCTCTAGGGAAATAACCCTTAATCCAGCCTCAATCTGTCTCTCATATACTCCTATAGGGAAATAACCCTAAATCCACCCTCTATCTGTCTCTCTCATATCCTCCTCTAGGGAAATAACCCCCAGAATCTAGCCTCAATCTGTCTTTCTCATATCCTACTGTAGGGAAATAACCCCACTAATCCAGCCTCAATCCGTCTCTCTCATATCCTCCTCTAGGGAAATAACATCTAATCCAGCCTCAATCTGTCTCTCTCACATCCTCCTATAGTGAAATAACCCCTAATCCAGCCTCAATCTTTCTCTCTCATATCCTCCTCTAAGGAAATAACCCTTAATCAAGCCTCAATCTGTCTCTCATATCCTCCTCTAGGGAAATAACCCCCCTAATCCAGCCTCAATCTGTCTCTCTCATATCCTCCTCTAGGGAAATAACCCATAATCAAGCCTCAATCTGTCTCTCTCATATCCTCCTCTAGGGAAATACACCCCCTAATCCAGCCTCAAATTGTCTATCTAATTTCCTCCTCTAGGGAAATAACCCCTAATCCAGCCTCAATCTTTCTCTCTCATATCCTCCTCTAAGGAAATAACCCTTAATCAAGCCTCAATCTGTCTCTCATATCCTCCTCTAGGGAAATAACCGCCATAATCCAGCCTCAATCTGTCTCTCTCATATCCTACTCTAGGGAAATAACCCACCTAATCCAGCCTCACTCCGTCTCTCATATCCTCCTCTAGAGAAAAAACCCCTAATCCAGCCTCAATCTGTCTCTCTCATATCCTCCTTTAGGGAAATAACCCTTAATCCAGCCTCAATATGTTTCTCTCGTATCTTCTTCTAGTGAAATAACCCCTAATCCAGTCTCAACCTGTCTCTCTCATATCCTCCTCTAGGGAAATAACCTTTAATCCAGCCTCAATATGTTTCTCTCGTATCTTCTTCTAGTGAAATAACCCAAAATCCACCCTCTATCTGTCTCTCTCATATCCTCCTCTTGGGAAATAACCCCCAGAATCTAGCCTCAATCTGTCTTTCTCATATCCTACTGTAGTGAAATAACCCCCCTAATCCAGCCTCAATCCGTCTCTCTCATATCCTCCTCTAGAGAAATAACATCTAATCCAGCCTCAATCTGTCTCTCTCACATCCTCCTATAGTGAAATAACCCCTAATCCAGCCTCAATCTTTCTCTCTCATATCCTCCTCTAAGGAAATAACCCTTAATCAAGCCTCTATCTGTCTCTCTCATATCCTCCTCTAGGGAAATAACCCCCAGAATCTAGCCTCAATCTGTCTTTCTCATATCCTACTGTAGGGAAATAACCCCCCTAATCCAGCCTCAATCCGTCTCTCTCATATCCTCCTCTAGGGAAATAACATCTAATCCAGCCTCAATCTGTCTCTCTCACATCCTCCTATAGTGAAATAACCCCTAATCCAGCCTCAATCTTTCTCTCTCATATCCTCCTCTAAGGAAATAACCCTTAATCAAGCCTCAATCTGTCTCTCATATCCTCCTCTAGGGAAATAACCTCCCTAATCCAGCCTCAATCTGTCTCTCTCATATCCTCCTATAGTGAAATAACCCCTAATCCAGCCTCAATCTTTCTCTCTCATATCCTCCTCTAAGGAAATAACCCTTAATCAAGCCTCAATCTGTCTCTCATATCCTCCTCTATGGAAATAACCCCCCTAATCCAGCCTCAATCTGTCTCTCTCATATCCTCCTATAGTGAAATAACCCCTAATCCAGCCTCAATCTTTCTCTCTCATATCCTCCTCTAAGGAAATAACCCTTAATCAAGCCTCTATCTGTCTCTCTCATATCCTCCTCTAGGGAAATAACCCCCATAATCTAGCCTCAATCTGTCTTTCTCATATCCTACTGTAGGGAAATAACCCCCCTAATCCAGCCTCAATCCGTCTCTCTCATATCCTCCTCTAGAGAAATAACATCTAATCCAGCCTCAATCTGTCTCTCTCACATCCTCCTATAGTGAAATAACCCCTAATCCAGCCTCAATCTTTCTCTCTCATATCCTCCTCTAAGGAAATAACCCATAATCAAGCCTCAGCCTGTCTCTCTCATATCCCCCTCTAGGGAAATAACGCCCGATCCACCCTCAATCTGTCTCTGTCATGTCCTCCTCTAGGGAAATAACCCTTAATCCAGCCTCAAACTGTCTCTCATATCCTCCTCTAGGGAAATAACCCCTAATCCACCCTCATTATGTCTCTCATATCCTCCTCTAGGGAAATAACGCCCGATCCACCCTCAATCTGTCTCTCTCATATCCTCCTCTAGGGAAATAACCGCCCTAATCCAGCCTCAATCTGTCTCTCTCATATCCTACTCTAGGGAAATAACCCACCTAATCCAGCCTCAATCTGTCTCTCTCATATCCTCCTCAAGGGAAATAACCCCCCATAATCCAGCCTCAATCTGTCACTCTCATATCCTCCTCTAGGGAAATAACCCCCCTAATCCAGCCTCAATCTGTCTCTCTCATATCCTCCTCTAGGGAAATAACCCCCTTAATCCAGCCTCAATCTGTCTCTCTCATATCCTCCTCTAGGGAAATACCCCCCCTAATCCAGCCTCAAACTGTCTGTCTCTTATCCTCCTCAAGGGAAATACCCCCCCTAATCCAGCCTCAATTTGTCTCTCTCATATCCTCCTCAAGGGAAATGACCCCCCATAATCCAGCCTCAATCTGTCTCTCTCATATCTTCCTCTAGGGAAATAACCCCCCTAATCCAGCCTCAATCTGTCTCTCTCATATACTCATCTAGGGAAATAACCCCCTAATCCAGCCTCAATCTGTCTTTCTCATATCCTACTGTAGGGAATTAACCCCCCTAATCCAGCCTCAATCTGTCTTTCTCATATCCTACTGTAGGGAAATAACCCCTAATCCAGCCTCAATCTTTCTCTCTCATATCCTCCTCTAAGGAAATAACCCTTAATCAAGCCTCAATCTGTCTCTCATATCCTCCTCTAGGGAAATAACCCCCCTAATCCAGCCTCAATCTGTCTCTCTCATATCCTCCTCTAGGGAAATAACCCATAATCAAGCCTCAATCTGTCTCTCTCATATCCTCCTCTAGGGAAATACACCCCCTAATCCAGCCTCAATCTGTCTCTCATATCCTCCTCTAGGGAAATAACCCCTAATCCACCCTCAATCTGTCTCTCATATCCTCTAGGGAAATAACACCAATCCACCCTCAATCTGTCTCTCATATCCTCCTCTAGGGAAATAACCCCCAGAATCTAGCCTCAATCTGTCTTTCTCATATCCTACTGTAGGGAAATAACCCCCCTAATCCAGCCTCAATCCGTCTCTCTCATATCCTCCTCTAGGGAAATAACATCTAATCCAGCCTCAATCTGTCTCTCTCACATCCTCCTCTAGGGAAATAACCCCCCTAATCCAGCCTCAATCTGTCTCTCTCATATCCTCCTCTAGGGAAATAACCCATAATCAAGCCTCAATCTGTATCTCTCATATCCTCCTCTAGGGAAATACACCCCCTAATCCAGACTCAAACTGTCTATCTCATTTCCTCCTCTAGTGAAATAACCCTGAATCCAGCCTCAAACTGTCTCTCATATCCTCCTCTAGGGAAATAACGCCGATCCACCCTCAATCTGTCTCTCTCATATCCTCCTCTAGGGAAATAACCGCCCTAATCCAGCCTCAATCTGTCTCTCTCATATCCTACTCTAGGGAAATAACCCACCTAATCCAGCCTTAATCTCTCTCTCTCATATCCTCCTCAAGGGAAATAACCCCCCATAATCCAGCCTCAATGTGTCTCTCTCATATCCTCCTCTAGGGAAATATCCCCCCTAATCCAGCCTCAATCTGTCTCTCTCATATCCTCCTCTAGATAAATAACCCCTAATCCAGTCTCAATCAGTCTCTCTCATATCCTATTGTAGTGAAATACACCCCCTAATCCAGCCTCAAACTGTCTCTCTCATATCCTCTTCTAGGGAAATAACCTCCCTAATCCAGCCTCAATCTATCTCTCATATCCTCCTCTAGGGAAATAACCCCCGATCCACTCTCAATCTGTCTCTCTCATATCCTCCTCAAGGGAAAGAACCCCCCATAATCCAGCCTCAATCTGTCTCTCTCATATCCTCCTCTAGTGAAATAACCCCCATAATCCAGCCTCAATCTGTCTCTCTCATATCTTAATCTAGGGAAATAAGCCCCATAATCCAGCCTCAATCTCTCTCTCTCATATCCTCATCTAGGGAAATACCCCCCTAATCCAGCCTCAATCTGTCTCTCTCATAACCTCCTCTAGGGAAATACCCCCCCTAATCCAGCCTCAATCTGTCTCTCTCATATCTTCATCTAGGGAAATACCCCCCTAATCCAGCCTCAATCTGTCTCTCTCATAACCTCCTCTAGGGAAATACCCCCCCTAATCCAGCCTCAATCTGTCTCTCTCATATCCTCCTCTAGGGAAATACCCCCCCTAATCCAGCCTCAAACTGTCTCTCTCATATCCTCCTCTAGGGAAATAAACCCCCTTAATCCAGCCTCAAACTGTCTCTCACATATCCTCCTCTAGGGAAATAACCCCCCTAATCCAGTCTCAATCTGTCTCTCATATCCTCCTCTAGGGAAATACACCCCCCACTCCAGCCTCAAACTGTCTCTCTCATATCCTCCTCTAGAGAAATAACCCCCCCTAATCCAGCCTCAATCTGTCTCTATCATATCCTCCTCTAGATAAATAAACCCTAATCCAGTCTCAATCTGTCTCTCATATATCCTACTCTGGGGAAATAATGTCTAACCCAGCCTCAATATGTCTCTCTCATTTCCTCCTCTAGTGAAATAACCCAGAATCCAGCCTCAAGCTGTCTCTGTCATCTCGTCCTCTAGGGAAATAACCCTTAATCCAGCCGCAAACTGTCTCTCATATCCTCCTCTAGGGAAATAACCCCTAATCCACCCTCAATCTGTCTCTCATATCCTCCTCTAGGGAAATAACCACCCTAATCCAGCCTCAATCTGTCTCTCTCATATCCTACTCTAGGGAAATAACCCACTTAATCCAGCCTCAATCTGTCTCTCTCATATCCTCTGCAAGGGAAATAACCCCCCATAATCCAGCCTCAATCTGTCTCTCTCATATCCTCCTCTAGTGAAATAACCCCCCTAATCCAGCCTCAATCTGTCTCTCTCATATCTTCCTCTAGGGAAATAACCCCCCTAATCCAGCCTCAATCTGTCTCTCTCATATCCTCCTCTAGATAAATAACCCCTAATCCACCCTCAATCTGTCTCTCATATCCTCCTCTAGGGAAATAACCCCCCTAATCCAGCCTCAATCTGTCTCTCTCATATCTTCCTCTAAGGAAATGTCTATGGTGGTGAAACAGACAGAAATCTCCAAGTAGCCTACTGTCTATGGTGGTGAAACAGACAGAACTCTCCAAGTAGCCTACTGTCTATGGTGGTGAAACAGACAGA
Source organism: Oncorhynchus clarkii lewisi (assembly GCF_045791955.1). NCBI lineage: Eukaryota > Metazoa > Chordata > Actinopteri > Salmoniformes > Salmonidae > Oncorhynchus > Oncorhynchus clarkii. The sequence goes on along the minus strand of NC_092177.1, from coordinate 1,335,528 downwards.
ACTCTCCAAGTAGCCTACTGTCTATGGTGGTGAAACAGACAGAACTCTCCAAGGAGCCTACTGTCTATGGTGGTGAAACAGACAGAACTCTCCAAGTAGCCTACTGTCTTTGGTGGTGAAACAGACAGAACTCTCTAAGTAGCCTACTGTCTATGGTGGTGAAACAGACAGAACTCTCCAAGTAGTCTACTGTCTATGGTGGTGAAACAGACAGAACTCTCCAAGTAGCCTACTGTCTATGGTGGTGAAACAGACAGAACTCTCCAAGGAGCCTACTGTCTATGGTGGTGAAACAGACAGAACTCTCCAAATAACCTACTGTCTATGGTGGTGAAACAGACAGAACTCTCCAAGTAGCCTACTGTCTATGGGGGTGAAACAGACAGAACTCTCCAAGTAGCCTACTGTCTATGGTGGTGAAACAGACAGAACTCTCCAAGTAGCCTACTGTCTATGGTGGTGAAACAGACAGAACTCTCCAAGGTGCTAATTCATACAAATAATTTTAGACGTCACTGCAGTATACCCACATACTTGAGTATAACTGCAGGCAGTTATACAAGTCCACTTTTCTTAGAACCTAATTTTCTAGACATCAGTGTACAGCAACATCTTTAGCTGACACTGGAGAACACCCGCCATAGGCATATACCCACATACTCCGCGGTGGAGCTAACAAGACGTGCCTTTCATACAGACGTTAATGTAGCAGTAGAACATATGTCAGATTATAACTTACAAAAAAATACATCAATGTAGGCTACAGCAGAACACACATGATAATATATAGGCCTCCTGCCTAGCAGATAAAATGAAGTGCGTATTCAGATTAGCTTGACAGTACAGCACAAGTTTGTAAAGGAAAGAGATGTTCCTACCTCAGTTTTCCAAACCTCCCACAATGCCTCTCCCCATGTCAAGTCCATTTAACTCCTGACAGTCAGTTTCTATCTCAAAGCCATGAGCAGGAACTGTGGCTGTGAAGTTTAGCCTTGAGGGGGAATATACACGGCTGTGACTATAACCGAAGAGAATTCTCTTGGGAGGTAATACGGTCAAGCATTTGATTGTGAGGTATTCTAGGTTGGTTGAAGAAAAGGAATTGAGTTCCTGTACGTTATCACAATCACACTATGAGTAGTTAATCATGAAACATACACCCCCGTCCTTCTTCCCGGAGATATTTAGTCCTGTCTGCATGATGTACTGAGAACCCAGCTGGCTGTACGGACTCAAATCAAATTCAATCAAATCAGACAGTTTATCCCGAGAGAGCCATGTTTCCGTGAAACAGAGTATGTTACAATCCTTGATGTCCCTCTGGAAAGAGATCCTCGCCCTGAGCTCATCAACTTTATTATCCAGCGACTGAACATTAGTAAGTAATATACTCTGAAACGGTGGACGGTGTGCACGCCTCCTGAGTTGGCCTAGAAGTCCACTCCGAGTACCTATTCTCCGCAGGCGATGTTTTGGGTCAGCCTCTGGAATCAGTTCAATTGCCCTGTGGGGTACGAACAAAAGATCCGAATCGGGAAACTCGTAATCCTGGTAATATTCCTGGTAATACTGGTGAGTTACCGCTGCTCTGATATCCAACAGTTATTCCTGTCTGTATGTAATAACACAAAAAAAATTCTGGCCTAAATAATGTAAGAAATAACACATCAAAACAAAAAACTGCAAAGTTGCCTCGGGGCTAGAAGCACGACTGCCCTTTCTATCGGCTCCATTTTTATGTGTGTCAAACAGAGAGTGTGGGCGTGCTGGATTGAATGTGTCTTTGTGAACGAGAGAACGACAAGAGAGAGAGAGGGAGAGAGATTGAGAGGAAATATAGAAAGAGAGAAAGATTGAGAGGAGAGAGAGAGAGAGAGGAGTGGAGAGAGAGAGAGATGAGAGAGAGAGAGAGAGATGAGAGAGAGAGAGAGAGAGAGAGAGATGAGAGAGAGAGAGAGAGCGCATTCAGGGGTAGCTGAGAATACAGATGTTCTACCTAACAGAGAGAGTCCTGTAGCAGAGACCAAGGGCTGAGAGGCTGTAGACTGATGGTTCATATGGTAGCTGAGGACGTGTTTTGAAGAGTAGTGCACTAAATAGGCAATAGGGGTCCATAGGACTCTGGTCAAGAGTAGTGCACTATATAGGCAGTAGGGTATCACTTGGGATGTACACTAAGTGTTGCTCTGTCTAGCACATTCAGCAACACCATAATAACAGCATGATGCAGAAACCAATCGGACCAGACTTGAAGTAGGAAAACATAGCAGATACTGCAGAAACCAAACGGACCAGACTTTAACTAGGAAAACATAGCAGATACTGCAGAAACCAAACGGACCAGACTTGAACTAGGAAAACATAGCAGATACTGCAGAAACCAAACGGACCAGACTTTAACTAGGAAAACATAGCAGATACTGCAGAAACCAAACGGACCAGACTTGAACTAGGAAAACATAGCAGATACTGCAGAAACCAAACGGACCAGACTTGAACTAGGAAAACATAGCAGATACTGCAGAAACCAAACGGACCAGACTTTAACTAGGAAAACATAGCAGATACTGCAGAAACCAATCGGACCAGACTTGAACTAGGAAAACATAGCAGATACTGCAGAAACCAAACGGACCAGACTTTAACTAGGAAAACATAGCAGAAACTAAATAATAATGTTCTGTATGATGTTCTGTATGATGGTCTCTATGATGTTCTGTATGATGTTCTCTATGATGTTCTCTATGATGGTCTCTATGATGTTCTGTATGATGTTCTCTATGATGTTCTCTATGGTGGTCTGTATGATGTTCTCTATGATGTTCTGTATGATGTTCTCTATGATGGTCTGTATGATGTTCTGTATGGGGTTCTCTATGATGTTCTCTATGATGTTCTGTATGATGTTCTGTATGATGTTCTGTATGATGTTCTCTATGATGTTCTGTATGATGTTCTGTATGATGGTCTCTATGATGTTCTCTATGATGTTCTCTATGATGTTCTGTATGATGTTCTCTATGATGTTATGTATGATGTTCTCTATGATGTTCTGTATGATGTTCTGTATGATGTTCTCTATGATGTTCTGTATGATGTTCTGTATGATGGTCTCTATGATGTTCTCTATGATGTTCTCTATGATGTTCTGTATGATGTTCTCTATGATGTTATGTATGATGTTCTCTATGATGTTCTGTATGATGTTATGTATGATGTTCTATATCATGTTTTTTTATCCTTTATTTAACTAGGCAAGTCAGTTAAAGAACAAATTCTTATTTTCAATGACTGCCTAGGAACAGGAACAGTGCCTGCCTTGTTCAGGGGCAGAACAAATCCACAACTTGGATCCCTCCACGGCCTCATAGTTGATCTAGATAATTTTTCGAACCTCTGGATTACAACCAAATGATGATAAATGCACCATATTAAGTATTGGCCGTGTAGTTTACCAATAAAATGGTTAGGCGGTGAAGTGGACATACTCAGTGTTCATATCCCGAAATAAATCAATAATCTCCCTACAATATATTTTTATAGAAAGTTAGCCAAATTAGATAAGATGTTGCTACCATGTAAAGGACAACACCTGTCTATTTGTAGAAAAATCATCCTGATTAATTATTTAGTCACGTCCAGTTTAACTATTTACTTATGGCCCCGCCTACACCTAACAACTAGTTATTTTAAGTAAGAATGGCCTTTTTCCTTTCATTCACATTACAACCTCTCACTTTCAGTTATTTGAAAATGAAATAATCTCCTCTCTGTTATTAACAATAGATGGTCTCTATGATGTTCTGTATGATGTTCTCCTCTCTGTTATTAACAATAGATGGTCTCTATGATGTTCTGTATGATGTTATCCTCTCTGTTATTAACAATAGATGGCCTCTATGATGTTCTGTATGATGTTCTCCTCTCTGTTATTAACAATAGAAAGCTGTCTGCATTTCCGTTTAATCCACCAGAAAAGACAGAACAAATGGTTAAACTACACTATACTAACTGATAAAAATGGTTAAACTACAATATACTAACTGATGAAAATGGTTAAACTACAATATACTAACTGATGAAAATGGTTAAACTACACTATACTAACTGATAAAAATGGTTAAACTACACTATACTAACTGATAAAAATTGTTAAACTACAATATACTAACTGATGAAAATGGTTAAACTACAATATACTAACTGATAAAAATGGTTAAACTACAATATACTAACTGATAAAAATGGTTAAACTACACTATACTAACTGATAAAAATGGTTAAACTACAATATACTAACTGATAAAAATGGTTAAACTACAATATACTAACTGATAAAAATGGTTAAACTACAATATACTAACTGATAAACATGGTTAAACTACACTATACTAACTGATAAAAATGGTTAAACTACAATATACTAACTGATAAAAATGGTTAAACTACAATATACTAACTGATAAAAATGAAACAGTATTTTGAGAGAATAAAACATTTTAAACAGTATAATCTTTGTAAATTATATCATCAATAGGACTGGCGGAGTTATGTCACAGGTAGTTAACAAAAATAAAAGGAAATGTCTGCTCCAAAATTACAACCAACTGATTGCAGAATTACCAAAAAAAAAATGGAGGAGACGAGTGGAAAGACGAGAAGGTAAGAAACATGTCTGTTTGCCCTGCATTAAAGACCAAAATTGACTAAAGAAAATTGTCCTAAATTTAAAAAAAAGTATACCAGTTTAATTTAAGGACCAAAACATTTGCAGCTGTGCCATAAATGTTGCAAAATGGGAGGAGATTTTCGATGTACTGATTCCATGGCACATGGTTTATTAACTGACACACAAAACAATAACGGATTCAAAACTTTTCAATTTAATTATTATACAAAATCCTTGCAACCAACAGAATATAATATATGGGGTGGACACAACCATCCCACAGACTCACTATATCACTTGTTTTGGTACTGCCTATGTGTAGCTTAGTGTTGGAATGGATGAAACAATTAACTCTGCAAATAGCACTGCTGGGTGATTTGATAAGTCATAGTCAATTGATCAATAATATAATGATACTGTTAGTGAAGGTGTTTATCTTTCATTTACAATCTGTAGAAACTATGAGAATAAAACGGTTCAGAACTTTATTGAAACAACACAGCGGAAAAATATATGGAAACTAGAAATTAGGATCACCTAAAAGGACATACCCAAATCTAACTGCCTGTAGCTCAGGACCTGAAGCAAGGATATGCATATGCTTGACACCATTTGAAAGGAAACACTTTGAAGTTTGTGGAAATGTGAAATTGAGGTTGGCTACAGTATTAGATCACATTAGATCTGGTAAAAGATAATGCAAAGAAAACAACATGTTTTCAATTTTTTGGGGGTTCCATCATCTTTGAAATGCAAGAGAAAGGCCTTAGGAGTCTAAGGCGTCTTTAGATTTTGGCCACTAGATGGCAGCAGTGTATGTGGAAAGTTTTAGACTGATCCAATGAACCATTCCATTACTGTTCAAAATGTTGAATTAAGTCTGCCCAAATGTGCCCAATTGGTCAATTGATACATGTTCAAGTACATAACTATAGAGAACATACAAAAATAATATGTTAAAAATGTGTTTTTCATTTACACACTCCCAGGAATGTTAAAATAGATTTGGTGAATTTTATCAAACAAAACTATGCTACATTTTATCTCTGGGACGCTCAGGATGACAGATCCAAGCAAGATAACTGAATGTAAGTACATTATTTACCTTCAGAGGTGAATGTATCAAACCAGTTGCCGTTTGTGTTGAGAATGACACAAATATTAATTTTCAAAGTCTGCTGCCTCAGTTTGTATGATGGCAATTTGCATATACTCCAGAATGTTATGAAGAGTGATCAGATGATTTGCAATTAATTGCAAAGTCCCTCTTTAGCATGTAAATTAACTGAATCCCCCAAAAATATTTCCACTGCATTTCAGCCCTGCCACATAAGAACCAGCTGACATCATGTCAGTGATTCTCTCGTTAACGCAGGTGTGAGTGTTGATGAGGACAAGGCTGAAGATCACTCTGTCATGCTGATTGAGTTCGAATAACAGACTGGAAGCTTCAAAAGGAGGGTGGTGCTTGGAATCATTGTTCTTCCTCTGTCAACCATGGTTACCTGCAAGGAAACACGCGCCGCCATCATTGCTTTGCACAAAAAGGGCTTCACAGGCAAGTATATTGCTGCCAGTAAGATTGCACCTAAATCAACCATTTATCGGATCATCAAGAACTTCAAGGAGAGCGGTTCAATTGTTGTGAAGAAGGCTTCAGGGGACCCAAGAAAGTCCAGCAAGCGCCAGGACCGTCTCCTAAAGTTGATTCAGCTGAGGGACCGGGGCACAACTAGTACAGAGCTTGCTCAGGAATGGCAGCAGGCAGGTGTGAGTGCATCTGCACGCACAGTGAGGCGAAGACTTTTGGAGGATGGCCTGGTGTCAAGAAGGGCAGCAAAGAAGCCATTTCTCTCCAGGAAAAACACGAGGGACAGACTGATATTCTGCAAAAGGTACAGGGATTGGACTGCTGAGGACTGGGGTAAAGTCACTTTCTCTGATGAATCACCTTTCCGATTGATTGGGGCATCTGGAAAAAAGCTTGACCGGAGAAGACAAGGTGAGAGCTACCATCAGTCCTGTGTCATGCCAACAGTAAAGCATCCTGAGACCATTCATGTGTGGGGTTGCTTCTCAGCCAAGGGAGTGGGCTCACTCACAATTTGCCTAAAAACACAGCCATGAATAACAAATGGTACCAACACATCCTCCGAGAGCAACTTCTCCCAACCATCCAGGAACAGTTTGGTGACAAACAATGCCTTTTCCAGCATGATGGAGCACCTTGCCATAAGGCAGTAACCGAAGCGGCGGATTGGACAGTGAGGAGACAAGCAAGATGTTCTGGAGCTCACCTCTCTTAGAGGCTTTTATTTACAATATTAAATGGTGCAGGACTAATTGGCAATACACTTGCTATAGAAAACAACAAACAGGACGTTGACAGAGATTACCTACCCAGACTGCTCTCCTCCAGGTATACAGTAACTCTACTGTAGTCAACCTGTTACCTACCCAGACTGCTCTCCTCCAGGTATAACTCTACTGTAGTCAACCTTTTACCTACCCAGACTGCTCTCCTCCAGGTATAACTCTACTGTAGTCAACCTGTTACCTACCCAGACTGCTCTCCTCCAGGTATAACTCTACTGTAACCAAACTGTTACCTACCCAGACTTCTCTCCTCCAGGTATAACTCTACTGTAACCAACCTGTTACCTACCCAGACTGCTCTCCTCCAGGTATAACTCTACTGTAACCAAACTGTTACCTACCCAGACTGCTCTCCTCCAGGTATAACTCTACTGTAGTCAACCTGTTACCTACCCAGACTGCTCTCCTCCAGGTATAACTCCACTGTAGTCAACCTGTTACCTACCCAGACTGCTCTCCTCCAGGTATAACTCTACTGTAACCCTGTTACCTACCCAGACTGCTCTCCTCCAGATATAACTCTACTGTAGTCAACCTGTTACCTACCCAGACTGCTCTCCTCCAGGTATAACTCTACTGTAACCCTGTTACCTACCCAGACTGCTCTCCTCCAGGTATAACTCTACTGTCAACCTGTTACCTACCCAGACTGCTCTCCTCCAGGTATAACTCTACTGTAACCAACCTGTTACCTACCCAGACTGCTCTCCTCCAGGTATAACTCTACTGTAACCCTGTTACCTACCCAGACTGCTCTCCTCCAGGTATAACTCTACTGTAGTCAACCTGTTACCTACCCAGACTGCTCTCCTCCAGGTATAACTCTACTGTAGTCAACCTGTTACCTACCCAGACTGCTCTCCTCCAGGTATAACTCTACTGTAGTCAACCTGTTACCTACCCAGACTGCTCTCCTCCAGGTATAACTCTACTGTAGTCAACCTGTTACCTACCCAGACTGCTCTCCTCCAGGTATAACTCTACTGTAGTCAACCTGTTACCTACCCAGACTGCTCTCCTCCAGGTATAACTCTACTGTAGTCAACCTGTTACCTACCCAGACTGCTCTCCTCCAGGTATAACTCTACTGTAGTCAACCTGTTACCTACCCAGACTGCTCTCCTCCAGGTATAACTCTACTGTAGTCAACCTGTTACCTACCCAGACTGCTCTCCTCCAGGTATAACTCTACTGTAGTCAACCTGTTACCTACCCAGACTGCTCTCCTCCAGGTATAACTCTACTGTAACCAACCAGTTACCTACCCAGACAGCTTTCCCCCAAGCCAAATCCAACTGGGCACCTAAATGCTCTCTCCAGGAACTTCGTTCAACTAAGAATGTTCCATCACCATAGCCCCAAAACACATTTCCACCATAAATGCGTAATTTCCCAAGGACATTTTTTTTTATTTTTTTTATTTTACCTTTATTTAACCAGGCAAGTCAGTTAAGAACAAATTCTTATTTTCAATGACGGCCTGGGAACAGTGGGTTAACTGCCTTGTTCAGGGGCAGAACGACAGATTTGTACCTTGTCAGCTCGGGGGTTTGAACTCGCAACCTTCCGGTTACTAGTCCAACGCTCTAACCACTAGGCTACGCTGCCGCCCCCCACATATAACATAAACAATGGTTTTACATAAACACACTTCAATAACTTGTGACATAACTTCTACTTTAAGTCTCACAATACACATTCATGAAGTAGTTGACCCCGGTGGATAATTCATCACGTTCACAATACACATTCATGAAGTAGTTGACCCCGGTCGATAATTCATCACGTTCACAATACACATTCATGAAGTAGTTGACCCCGGTGGATAATTCATCACGTTCACAATACACATTCATGAAGTAGTTGACCCCGGTCGATAATTCATCACGTTCACAATACACATTCATGAAGTAGTTGACCCCGGTCGATAATTCATCACGTTGGTTATTCCAGTCCGCCGATGAATGTTCCTTGATGACTCGTGGACTAACCCTAACCCCTAACCCTAACCCTATTTACAGAATAATAACTCGTGGACTAACCCTAACCCTATTTACAGAAAAATGACTTGTGGACTAACCCTAACCCTATTTACAGAATAATGACTTGTGGACTAACCCTAACCCTAACCCTATTTACAGAATAATAACTTGTGGACTAACCCTAACCCTATTTACAGAATAATGACTCGTGGACTAACCCTAACCCTATTTACAGAATAATGACTCGTGGACTAACCCTAACCCTATTTACAGAATAATGACTCGCGGACTAACCCTAACCCTATTCCTATTTACAGAATAATGACTCGTGGACTAACCCTAACCCTAACCCTATTTACAGAATAATGACTCGTGGACTAACCCTAAACCTAACCCTATTTACAGAATAATGACTCGTGGACTAACCCTAACCCTAACCCTATTTACAGAATAATGACTCGTGGACTAACCCTAACCCCAACCCTATTTACAGAATAATAACTTGTGGACTAACCCTAACACTATTTACAGAATAATGACTCGCGGACTAACCCTAACCCTATCCCTATTTACAGAATAATGACTCGTGGACTAACCCTAACCCTAACCCTATTTACAGAATAATGACTTGTGGACTAACCCTAAACCTAACCCTATTTACAGAATAATGACTCGTGGACTAACCCTAACCCTAACCCTATTTACAGAATAATGACTCGTGGACTAACCCTAACCCTAACCCTATTTACAGAATAATAACTCGTGGACTAACCCTAACACTATTTACAGAATAATAAATTGTGGACTAACCCTAACCCTATTTACAGAATAATAACTCGTGGACTAACCCTAACCCTATTTACAGAATAATGACTCGTGGACTAACCCTAACCCTATTTACAGAATAATGACTCGTGGACTAACCCTAACCCTATTTACAGAATAATGACTCGTGGACTAACCCTAACCCTAACCCTATTTACAGAATAATGACTTGTGGACTAACCCTAACCCTATTTACAGAATAATAACTTGTGGACTAACCCTAACCCTATTTACAGAATAATGACTTGCGGACTAACCCTAACCCTATTTACAGAATAATGACTCGTGGACTAACCCTGACCCTATTTACAGAATAATGACTCGTGGACTGACCCTAACCCCCTAACCCTAACCCTATTTATAGAATAATGACTCGTGGACTAACCCTAACCCTATTTACAGAATAATGACTTGTGGACTAACCCTAACCCTATTTACAGAATAATGACTCATGGACTAACCCTAACCCTAACCCTATTTACAGAATAATGACTCGTGGACTAACCCTAACCCTTACCCTATTTACAGAATAATGACACGTGGACTAACCCTAACCCTATTTACAGAATAATAACTCGTGGACTAACCCTAACCCTATTAACAGAATAATGACTTGTGGACTAACCCTAACCCTATTTACAGAAAAATAACTTGTGGACTAACCCTAACCCTATTAACAGAATAATGACTTGTGGACTAACCCTAACCCTATTTACAGAATAATGACTCGTGGACTAACCCTAACCCTATTTACAGAATAATGACTCGTGGACTAACCCTAACCCTATTTACAGAATAATGACTCGTGGACTAACCCTAACCCTATTTACAGAATAATGACTCGTGGACTAACCCTAACCCTATTTACAGAATAATGACACGTGGACTAACCCTAACCCTATTTACAGAATAATGACTCGTGGTCTAACCCTAACCCTAACCCTATTTACAGAATAATGACTCGTGGACTAACCCTAACCCTATTAACATAATAATGACTTGTGGACTAACCCTAACCCTATTTACAGAATAATGACTCGTGGACTAACCCTAACCCTATTTACAGAATAATGACTCGTGGACTAACCCTAACCCTATTTACAGAATATTGACTCGCGGACTAACCCTAACCCTATTTACAGAATAATGACTCGTGGACTAACCCTAACCCTATTTACAGAATAATGACTCGTGGACTAACCCTAACCCTATTTACAGAATAATGACTCATGGACTAACCCTAACCCTATTTACAGAATAATGACTTGTGGACTAACCCTAACCCTATTTACAGAATAATGACTCGTGGACTAATTTGCCTCATGTGTAATGCACACTGTCACTTCAACAAGGAAACAGCACTTCAGACAGAGAGGTTAAATGATATGATTATACTGCACTAATTACTTTCATAATTATTCTGGTAATATACTTCACATTGCTCGAGCATGAACGTTTAAATGGGCAGCTTTATACACGGTAGAAACTTTGTTAACATTGTTAACAAGTTACATTGTTTTAGTAACTGGGTGCGCACTCAATTTATGTCAAACGGAATGCGCGACTAAATCCAACGCTCTCTCTGGTTTCAGGACTATCGACTTTCCCTTGAAGAGATACAATTCCTTCAACCAATCATTTGTTTCAGTGTCATTGTCTACAAGTCATGGACATGCGCTCTATGACATGTGTATATATATATATATATATATATATATATATATATATATATATATATATATAAATAAACAAGGAACTGATTGATCCAGTCACACGGTATGGTTGTTTAAAAAGAGCAAAAGGAGGAAACGGAAGCTTCAGGATTATTTTGATAATTTTTTATTTGTCTTTAGAAACCTATTGCGTTCACCGCCGGTAATACCGTCTACCCCGGTAAGGTACAGGAAGAGCATGAAGGTATGAAAATCTCCCCTAGCATCCAGCATGTCTTTTGTCCTGAGCGGAGTGGGTGAAAAATAATCTGAAACTCAACCAAAACAAACAACAAATGCATCCAACACGTTTGTAGAGTCACAAGATTGATATAGTTAATGTGTGCTATGAACATGGGACCAAATACTAAACTTTTGACTACTTTAATACATAGAAGTGAATTTGTCCCAGTACTTTTAGTCTCCTAATATGGGGGGCTATGTACAAAAAGTGATGTAATTTCTAAATGTTTCACCCGATATGGATTAAAACACCCTCATATTAAAGCTGACAGTCTGCACTTTAACCCCATAGTCATTGTATCATATCAAATCTAAAGTGCTGGAATACAAAGCCAAAACAACAACACAATGGATAACTATCTCAATACTTTTGGCGCTCACTGTATGTATTCAGTGTTACTAATGTCTGATAGGACGGACATGTATTCAGTGTTACTAAAGTCTGATAGGACGGACATGTATTCAGTGTTACTAATGTCTGATAGGACGGACATGTATTCAGTGTTACTAAAGTCTGATAGGACGGACATGTATTCAGTGTTACTAAAGTCTGATAGGACGGACATGTATTCAGTGTTACTAATGTCTGATAGGACGGACATGTATTCAGTGTTACTAATGTCTGATAGGACGGACATGTATTCAGTGTTACTAATGTCTGATAGGACGGACATGTATTCAGTGTTACTAAAGTCTGATAGGACGGACATGTATTCAGTGTTACTAATGTCTGATCAGACGGACATGTATTCAGTGTTACTAATGTCTGATAGGACGGACATGTATTCAGTGTTACTAATGTCTGATAGGATGACTATGAATTCTTCTCTCTCCCTCTGAAGGGGAGAAACAGAAAGGGAGAGGGACAGCGAGAGAAAATAACAAAGAGGAGAGAATACTCTCTCGTCCCTTCATCCCAGAATACTAGCCTCTCTCGTCCCTTCATCCCAGAATACTAGCCTCTCTCGTCCCTTCACCCCAGAATACTCTCTCGTCTTTTCATCCCACCCAGATCCATCTGTAAAATTCACACATCATTAATATCTCTCTATCTATCTCTGATATTTGTTTTTCCTTTTAAACTCATCTGTGTTATTCTTTTTTGAATCCACAGAAAGCTCAGAGTTTATGAGATGGTCTATCAGTCAGTCAGTCAGTCGGTCGGTCAGCCAGTAAACTAATATTTATCTTTGGTCAGAGAGAGAGTGAAAGGATTAGACAGTCACAGCTGCAATGTTTGTCTTTTCTCTTCCGGGGGTGGGTGGGTGTTTGAGGTGGGAATGAGGGTGTAGGGGTGAGTGGCTCTCTGTGTTACTGACACACACTACATACACATGCACTGTTAGACACACAAGCTATGTGTCAGATCCCCATAGGAGTACGGGGGAAGGGAGTGTTGTAAAGGGACTCGCCATTTTGGGCAACCACCAATTAACTCTAATGCTGCTGAAGGGAAGGCAAGAAAGAGTAGACTTGAATGAGGGAATGGTATAAAGGAGGGGTTCATTAAGGGGATAAGGTTAATGAGTTATTTGTATGGTTGACTGACAAACTCCAGCTTTAAAAGGTTACACCCATCTACACATTTACCCTTTGGTGTGAAGCAAGAGGGTGGAGAGGGGGAGGAAGAGAAAGAGGGGGAGAAAGAGAGAGAGGGTGCTGAGAGGGATCCCAAATAGGATCTGGCTAAACACACTCTATTCAGTTATAGAATTCATTGCCCTGTCTGGTAGTGAGGTCTGCGGTCCGCTCACCAACCAAGAATTCACAAAATGGGACACCAAATTGAGATTCTGCATGCAGAATTCTGCAAAAAATTATGTTTACAACGTAAAACACCAAATAATGCATGTAGAGCAGAATTAGGACAATACACGCTACTCCCCCAAAAATAGCAATCAATTCTACAACCACCTAAATGGAAGCGATTCCCAAACCTTTCATAACAAAGCCATCACCTACAGAGAGATGAACATCGAGAAGAGTGAGCATAGCCTTGTATGACCATATTAGAGACACACAGGGGGGTAGTGAGAGAGAGAGAGGGGGGTGAATGAGGTGGAAACGGAGCTGCACTTCCTAACCTCCTGACAAATATATGACCATATTTCCCTCAAATTACACAGATCTACTGGGTGAAATTCCCCAGTGTTACATCACAGCAGCAAGATGTGTGACCTGTTGCCACAAGAAAACGGTCAACCAGTGAAGAACAACCACCATTGTAAATACAACCCATATTTATGCTTATTTATTTTCCCTTTTGTACTTTAACTATTTGCACATCGTTACAACACTGTATATAGACATAATGACATGTGAAATCTCTTTTCCTTTGGAACTTCTATGAGTGTAATGTTTACTGTTTATTATCTATTTAACTCTTGTTTATCATTTATTTCACTTGCTTTGGCAATGTAAACATATGTTTTTTTTATATTTGTTTAACCTTTATTTAACTACGAAAGTCAGTTAAGAACATTTGATATTTTCTTCCTCAGTGAAAAACGCACAATTCTGTGTTAACATGACACCTAAGTTTAACTTGCTATCTAAGTAAGTGGCTGAATTAATAAGGTGACGTGGCATTATATTTTGTTAGCTTTTTGTCGTGTTTGAGAAGGCAAAGCCCTTTGGTTGAGTTATTTGTAAAGCTCAAATCAAATCAAATTGTGTTTGTCACATGCACCAAATACAACAGGTGTAGACAGTAAATTGCTTACTTAAAAGCCCTTAACCAACAATTCTTTAAGAAGTTAAGAATAACAATTAAAAAAACTGTTAAATAAAAAACTGAAAATAAAATTAACAAACAATTAAACAGCAGCAGTAAAATAACAATAGCGAGAGTCAATGTGCGGGGGCACCGGTTAGTCGAGGTAATTGAGGTAATATGTATTTGTAGGTAGAGTTAAAGTGGCTATGCATAGATAATAAACAGAGAGTAGCAGCAGAGTAAAACAGGGGTCTGGGTAGCCCTTTGATTAGCTGCTCAGGAGTCTTATGGCTTGGGGGTAGAAGCTTAAGAAGACTTTTGGACCTCGACTTGCCGTGCGGTAGCAGAGAGAACAGTCTATAACTGACTGGGGTGGCTGGAGTCTGACAATTGTTAGGGCCTTCCTCTGACACCGTCTGGTATAGAGGTCCTGGATGGCAGGAAGCTGGGCCCCAGTGATGTACTGGGCCGTATGCACTACCCTCTGTAGAGCCTTGCGGTCGGAGGGAGAGCAGTTGCCATAAAAGCCAGTGATGCAACCTGCTCCTCCACCTCCTCTACCTCCTTCATCTCTTCTACCTCCTCTGCCTCCACCTCCTATACTCCTCCCCTGCTCCTCCACCTCCTCCCTCTTCTACCTCCTCTGCCTCCACCTCCTATACTCTTCCCCTGCTCCTCCACCTCCTCCATCTCTTCTACCTCCTCTGCCTCCACCTCCTATACTCCTCCCCTGCTCCTCCACCTCCTCCATCTCTTCTACCTCCTCTGCCTCCACCTCCTATACTCCTCCCCTGCTCCTCCACCTCCCCTGCTCCTCCACCTCCCCTGCTCCTTTACCTCCTCTGCTCCTCCACCTCCCCTGCTCCTTTACCTCCTCTGCCTCCACCTCCTATACTCCTCCCCTGCTCCTTCATCTCCTCTGCTCCTCCATCTCTTCCACCTCCTATACTCCTCCCCTGCTCCTCCACCTCCCCTGCTCCTCCACCTCCTCTGCCTCCACCTCCGATACTCCTCCCCTGCTCCTCCACCTCCCCTGCTCCTCCACCTCCTCCATCTCTTCCACATCCTTTGCCTCCACCTCCTATACTCCTCCCCTGCTCCTCTACCTCCTCCATCTCTTCTACCTCCTCTGCCTCCACCTCCTATACTCCTCCCCTGCTCCTCCACCTCCCCTGCTCCTTTACCTCCTCTGCTCCTCCACCTCCCCTGCTCCTTTACCTCCTCTGCCTCCACCTCCTATACTCCTCCCCTGCTCCTTCACCTCCCCTGCTCCTACATCTCTTCCACCTCCTATACTCCTCCCCTGCTCCTCCACCTCCTCCATCTCTTCCACCTCCTCTGCCTCCACCTCCTATACTCCCCTGCTCCTCCACCTCCCCTGCTCCTCCATCTCTTCCACCTCCTCTGCCTCCTCCTCCTATACTCCTCCCATGCTCCTCCACCTCCCCTGCTACTTCACCTCCCCGCCCGTCTGGAACAACAAGCAGAGTGCACCGCCTCTCCTGGGCCGCATGAGCCCCATTGAAGTTGAAAAAAATATGTTTTTCTTTAAAACACAAGTATTTCGACTTTCGGGGAAGGGATTTCCGTAAAAAAATGTTATGTCATATAATGTATTTGAATAGTGAAATATTTTCAAATGCCCATCCTTCTATCTCGTTCTGTTATATCCCTGTATCTGTTTCTCTCTGTCTGGTCCAACCTCTTCACCATTATGGGGGTTAAGTTCCACAGTACAAGACATGCTATGTTGTGAAGGGATTTGGACTGTAGCAACTGTTCTCTCTTTCTATATATCTGTTCAATTCTCCTGTCGTTCTCATGGCAGCTCCATTCTGCACCATACCACTAATTTGAGAAATTTCGAGTACAAAGACATAATTAGAGTAACTAATTTGCTGAAGAGTCCACAGCTCAGGGATCCTCCGCAGTTCAACCACACGCCTACCTGAAGAGACTAAAATAGGAAGCAGCTGTCAAGACAACGCTGGTTATTCAGATCTGTAAGTTAGAGAGAGAGAGAGAGAGACAAACATCAAATTGAGACTCTGCATGCAGAATTCTGCAAAATGTAAATCACCAAATAATGCATAAAGAGCAGCATTAGGCAGATACCAGCCAATGATCAAAATCCAGAAAATAGCGGTTAAATTCTACAACCACCTAAAAGGAAGCGATTCCCAAACCTCCCATAACAAAGCCATCACCTACAGAGAGATGAACCTGGAGAAGAGTCCCCGAAGCAAGCTGGTCCTGGGGCTCTGTTCACAAACACAAACACACCCCACAGAGCCCCAGGACATCAACACCATTAGACCCAATCAAATCATGAGAAAACGAAAAGATAATGACTTGACACATTGGAAAGAGTTAACAACGATTCTGCTGAAGTCTCCAATCATGTAAAATGATGTAGAATTGGATGAAATAGTGTTAATAAAAGGCCCCGTTTCCAAAACCTTAAAATAAATGTCCCTTTGTGTGCAACTTCTGTAAGCACCTTTACTCTACTTCTCTATGCCACTACAGAAAAGCTGCTAATACATGTAATGCTTCATAAAGTTGTTTAAAACGTTTATTTTTTATTTTTAATGCATCCCGATACCTCAGATCACCCCCCTTCTCGGTGAAAGTGCAGGGCGCCAAATTCAATCAACAGAAATATCATAATTCAAATTCCTCAAATTTTACACCATTTTAAAAGATAAACTTCTCCTTAATCCAACCACAGTGTCCGATTTCCAAAATGCTTTAAGGTGAACGCATACCACGCGATTATGTTAGGTCAGTGCCTAGTCACAGAAAAACATAGCCATTTTCCAGCCAAAGAGAGGAGTCACAAAAAGCAGAAATATAGATAAAATGAATCACTAACCTTTGATGATCATCATCAGATGACACTCATAGGACTTCATGTACACAATTACATGTATGTGTTGTTCGTTAATATTTGTTGTAATATGTGTTGTAAGTGTTGTAAGTTAATATTTATATCCAAAAATCTCAGTTTATATTGGCGCGTTGTGTTCAGCAATGTTTTGCCTCCAAAACATCTGGTGATTTTGCAGAGAGCCACATCAATTTACAGGAGTACTCATCCTAAACGTTGATGAAAGATACAATTTTTTTTGCATAGGATTAAAGATAAACTTCTCCTTCTCGTGTTTTTCTGTGACTAGGTACTGACCTAACATCATCTTTTGGTGTGCTTTCGTCGTAAAGCCTTTTTGAAATCGGACACTGTAGTGGGATTAGAAGTTGTTGTTAATACCTTACAGATTATGAAATGGCAGGCTACTTTGACGCTGACAATCTGAGATCAATAAAAATGACATTGTCTGGAGTCCATCAATAGCCTAGGCCTAGGTGTGTGGAGACACAGTGTAGGCTAAAATATGAGGAGGAAATTATAGTTCTAAAAATGCTTTCCAGTTTCACTGACTCACCCCATGATGCACAGCTCGTTCACTGCAGATGGCCGACACACTCGTGCCAAAACCCTCTTTTGTTTTACTTTGTAAAACAATACAGTTCTTTCAATACGTCTATTTGGGAGTTGATAACTTGGTAGCCTACAGACAGATCAGTTTTCTCTTTTCATCAGGATTTGCTTTCGATCCTGTGTTTTCCAGTGATTGTATTTTAAATATTGCAAAAGGCCTGTGTTGGCTACATGCTGTTCTCTGAGAGATACAGGCGCACTTCTCTCTCTCACTACAGCAATGGCCATGTGTTGGTTGAAGGCTACAGCAATGGCCACGTGTTGGTTGAAGGCTAAAATGTTACGCAAACCAACACAAATCAATTGTTAGGATATCAGTCCAAACCATAAACCCGGGCACAACACGAATCAACTGGGTAGGAAGGAACAAACACAAGATCACATATGGACATTAGTATTTGAATACTTCCAAGAGCCCAGTCAAACTGAAATGAATAGCCTGGGCCTTTATTTGCTGAAATAACTGAAAAGGTGCCTATTAGGGACAGGCGCCTATTAGGGACAGGCGTCTATTAGGGACAAGCGCTTATTAGGGACAGGCTCTTATTAGGGACAGGCTTCTATTAGAGACAGGAGCTTATTAGGGACAGGCGCCTATTAGAGACAGGCTTCTATTAGAGACAGGCGTCTATTAGAGACAGGCATCTATTAGAGACAGGCGCTTACTAAAGACAGGCATTTACTAAAGACATGCTTTTATTAGAGACAGGTGTCTAGTAGAGACAGGCTTCTACTACAAACAGGCTTCTATTAGAGACAGGGTCTTACTAAAGACAGGTGTCTATTAGAGACAGGCGTCTATTAGAGACAGGCATCTATTAGAGACAGGGGCTTACTAAAGACAGGCTTCTATTAGAGACAGGCATCTATTAGAAACAGAGGCTTACTAAAGACAGGCTTCTATTAGAGACAGGCGCTTACAGTGCTTAGGACTTTCCCAGTGCTACTACGGTAGAAAGTCCAGACCAGGTCTCCACCGTGCGCATTCCCCCCCGAGTATGCCGATTTGGTTTTGCCTTCTCCAAAAAGAAGGCGACTCAATTACCACCCCATCGACGGGGATAAATCTCCTGGTAGACGCTGCACTTCCCAGGAGTTACGTGTATCCCCTGTCACAAGCGGAGACGGCGGCTATGGAAACATATGTCTCCGAATCCCTGCGTCAAGGGTACATTCGGTCCTCCACTTCTCCCGCCTCCTCAAGTTTCTTTTTGTGAAGAAGGAGGGAGGTCTGCTTCCGTGTATTGACTATCAGGGTCTAAATCAAATCATGGTGAGCCCTAGGACCATGCCCCAGGACTACCTGACATGATGACTCCTTGCTGTCCCCAGTCCACCTGACCGTGCTGCTGCTCCAGTTTCAACTGTTCTGCCTTATTATTATTCGACCATGCTGGTAATTTATGAACATTTGAACATCTTGGCCATGTTCTGTTATAATCTCCACCCGGCACAGCCAGAAGAGGACTGGCCACCCCACATAGCCTGGTTCCTCTCTAGGTCTCTTCCTAGGTTTTGGCCTTTCTAGGGAGTTTTTCCTAGCCACCGTGCTTCTACACCTGCATTGCTTGCTGTTTGGGGTTTTAGGCTGGGTTTCTGTACAGCACTTTGAGATATCAGCTGATGTAAGAAGGGCTATTTAAATACATTTGATTTGATTTGATATTTGGTAGTGAGAGGAAACGCCAACCGGATGCTTCACATTTATACATCCGGTGAACTATCTGGCTCATTGTTCCATCATTATACAGCCTAATGTTAATTAACGTTAGTTATTACATAGTTATACAGTCCAACGTTTGTTATTACAAGGTTGTTGTACAGTCTAACGTCAGTCATTACATAGTTGCTACTGGTACATAGACTAGAATCCAGAGTTGTTCCCCGCCTGTCTGTGTAGACAGTAACAAAAACACAGAACAAGATCAGGACAGGATCAGAACAGGATCAGAACAGGATCAGGACAGGATCAGAACAAGATCAGAACAAGACAGGATCAGAACAAGACAGGATCAGAACAGGATCAGGACAGGATCAAGACAGGATCAGGACAGGATCAGAACAGGATCAGGACAGGATCAGAACAAGACAGGATCAGAACAGGATCAGGACAGGATCAGAACAGACCAGGAGAGTTCACATCCTGATACACCAATTAGCTTCCAGCCCTGTCATCTAGCTGCTCCCTCTCTGCTCCTAGCAGTCATGTTGTGAATATGTACATGGTGAGCAGAGAAGAGGACAGGAACTAGAGGCCATGTCAGAGTGTTGGGACAGAGCCCAGACCTTCCAGAGAGGAGAAGAACGAGAGGCCATGTCAGAGTGTTGAGACAGAGCTCAGACCTTCCAGAGAGGAGAAGAACGAGAGGCCATGTCAGAGTGTTGAGACAGAGCTCAGACCTTCCAGAGAGAAGAACGAGAGGCCATGTCAGTGTTGACACAGAGCTCAGACCTTCTAGAGAAGAGAAGAACGAGAGGCCATGTCAGAGTGTTGAGACAGAGCGCAGACCTTCTAGAGAGGAGAAGAACGAGAGGCCATGTCAGTGTTGGGACAGAGCTCAGACCTTCCAGAGAGGAGAAGAACGAGAGGCCATGTCAGAGTGTTGAGACAGAGCTCAGACCTTCCAGAGAGGAGAAGAACGAGAGGCCATGTCAGAGTGTTGAGACAGAGCTCAGACCTTCCAGAGAGAAGAACGAGAGGCCATGTCAGAGTGTTGACACAGAGCTCAGACCTTCTAGAGAAGAGAAGAACGAGAGGCCATGTCAGAGTGTTGAGACAGAGCTCAGACCTTCCAGAGAGAAGAACGAGAGGCCATGTCAGAGTGTTGACACAGAGCTCAGACCTTCTAGAGAGGAGAAGAACGAGAGGCCATGTCAGAGTGTTGAGACAGAGCTCAGACCTTCCAGAGAGAAGAACGAGAGGCCATGTCAGAGTGTTGACACAGAGCTCAGACCTTCTAGAGAAGAGAAGAACGAGAGGCCATGTCAGAGTGTTGAGACAGAGCTCAGACCTTCTAGAGAGGAGAAGAACGAGAGGCCATGTCAGTGTTGAGACAGAGCCCAGACCTTCCAGTGAAGGGAATTCACAGTCTGGCTCCAGTCCAATCACAAAGCCATGTCTGAGTTTAGACTAATCAGAGGATAGCTCTTACAGTAATGCATTTCTGATTGGTCTGTTTGTGATTCATAACCGCCCTGCCTGATTCTATTACCGACACAAATTTCTAGAATGGGGAATTATTCAGAAAGACATGTATAACCTTTATTTAACTAGGCAAGTCAGTTAAGAACAAATTCTTATTCACACTGACAGCCTAGATTAATAGATTTACACTGTTCTGTTTTGCCTCTTGGCTAGAGATTTAATTGTGGTCCTCTGTAACTCAGTTGGCATGGCATATGCGTGTAACACTAGGATTGTGGGTTTGATTCCAGGGCCCACTCATAATGTACGCAGAATGACTGTGTCTTTGGAGAAAGGCGTCTGCTAAATGACATGTACAGTGGGATCCACTCTTGATAAAGACGAGCAATAATGACTGTATAAATAAATAATGACTGTATAAATAAATAATGACTGTATAAATAAATAATGCAAATACTCAGCTGTAGTGTACATTTAAATAATAATAATAGGTAAATTAAATGTTATACTAATACAAGAAAGAGATTTTCTTTAAAACAAGTAATATTATTTTTCTCAAAAAGTTATGGGTCAATAATATTGACACCCCCCCCCCAAAAGATTATTAGAAATCAAGTAGTCAAGGGTTAAGTATTTGGTCCCAAATTCCAAGCAAGTAATGACTACTACTCAGGTCTCTCTTTATGTAGTGTTGTTGTCTCAGGTCTCTCTTTATGTAGTGTTGTTGTCTCAGGTCTCTCTTTATGTAGTGTTGTTGTCTCAGGTCTCTCTTTATGTAGTGTTGTTGTCTCAGGTCTCTCTTTATGTAGTGTTGTTGTCTCAGGTCTCTCTTTATGTAGTGTTGTTGTCTCAGGTCTCTCTTTATGTAGTGTTGTTGTCTCAGGTCTCTCTTTATGTAGTGTTGTTGTCTCAGGTCTCTCTTTATGTAGTGTTGTTGTCTCAGGTCTCTCTTTATGTAGTGTTGTTGTCTCAGGTCTCTCTTTATGTAGTGTTGTTGTCTCAGGTCTCTCTTTATGTAGTGTTGTTGTCTCAGGTCTCTCTTTATGTAGTGTTGTTGTCTCAGGTCTCTCTTTATGTAGTGTTGTTGTCTCAGGTCTCTCTTTATGTAGTGTTGTTGTCTCTCTTTATGTAGTGTTGTTGTCTCAGGTCTCTCTTTATGTAGTGTTGTCTTAGGTCTCTCTTTATGTAGTGTTGTCGTTGTCTCTTATTTCGTGTTGTGTGTTTTGTCCTATATTTATATATTGTTTTAATTTTTAATCCCTGTCCCCACAGGAGGCCTTTTGCCTTTTGGTAGGCCGTCATTGTAAATAAGAAATTGTTCTTAACTGACTTGCCTCGTTAAATAAAGTTTAAATAAATAAAAAATAATAACAATTAAATACATCAGGCTTGTTTGATGCATTTGCAGATCGTTTCAGATTATTTTGTGCCTAATATAATATATATATATAATTGAATGGTACATAATGTATTGTGTTCTTTCGTAAACACTTTTATTGTAAATAAGAATAGAATAAGAATAGTTTCTAAACAAATCTACATTAATGTGGATGCTACCATGATTACGAATAATCCTGAATGAACTGTGAATAATGATGAATGATGAATGAGAAAGTTACAAAGGGTCAAAGATCATATCCCCACGACATGCTAACCTCCCCTGTTATTGGTAATGGTGAGGAACAAAGATCATATCCCCAAGACATGCTAACCTCCCCTGTTATTGGTAATGGTGAGGAACAAAGATCATATCCCCAAGACATGCTAACCTCCCCTGTTATTGGTAATGGTGAGGAACAAAGATCATATCCCCAAGACATGCTACCCTCCCCTGTTATTGGTAATGGTGAGGAACAAAGATCATATCCCCAAGACATGCTAACCTCCCCTGTTATTGGTAATGGTGAGGAACAAAGATGATATCCCCAAGACATGCTAACCTCCCCTGTTATTGGTAATGGTGAGGAACAAAGATGATATCCCCAAGACATGCTACCCTCCCCTGTTATTGGTAATGGTGAGGAACAAAGATCATATCCCCAAGACATGCTAACCTCCCCTGTTATTGGTAATGGTGAGGAACAAAGATGATATCCCCAAGACATGCTAACCTCCCCTGTTATTGGTAATGGTGAGGAACAAAGATCATATCCCCAAGACATGCTAACCTCCCCTGTTATTGGTCAGTGGTTTTATACAGTCACTACTGCTGATCTTTGTCAACGGTGTCAATAACTTCAGACTCCCCTGTCTGTGTATATACACTGAGTGTACAAAACATTAGGAACCCCTGATTTTTCCATGACCAGGTGAGTCCAGGTGAAAGCTATGATCCCTTAGTGATGTCACTGGTTAAATCCACTTCAATCAGTGTAGATGAAGGGGAGGAGACAGGTGGTTAAAGAAGGATCTTTAAGCCTTGAGACATGTATTGCGTATGTATGCTATTCAGAGGGCAAGACAAAAGATTTAAGTGCCTTTGAACGGGGTATGGTAGTAGTTGCCAGGCGCACCGGTTTGTGTCAAGAACTGCAACGCTGCTGGGTTGTTCATGCTCACTAGTTTCCTGTGTGTATCAAGAATAGTCTACCACCCAGTCATCCTGGTTCTCTCTCTACACAGGGCAGTCAGCCTGGTTCTCTCTCTACACAGGGCAGTCAGCCTGGTTCTCTCTCTACACAGGGCAGTCAGCCTGGTTCTCTCTCTACACAGGGCAGTCAGCCTGGTTCTCTCTCTACAGGATAGTCAGCCTGGTTCTTTCTCTACACAGGGCAGTCAGCCTAGTTCTCTCTCTACAGGGCAGAGTCAGCCTGGTTCTCTCTCTCTACAGGGCAGTCAGCCTGGTTCTCTCTCTACAGGGCAGTCAGCCTGGTTCTCTCTCTCTACAGGTCAGTCAGCCTGGTTCTCTCTCTCTACAGGGCAGTCAGCCTGGTTCTCTCTCTACAGGGCAGTCAGCCTGGTTCTCTCTCTACAGGGCAGTCAGCCTGATTCTCTCTCTCTTACAGGGCAGACAGCCTGGTTCTCTCTCTCTACAGGGCAGTCAGCCTGGTTCAGACCCTCAGGGATGCTGTGGTTCTCTCTCTCTCTCCCTCCCCTATCTCTCTCTCCCGGTGGCCATGAAAAGCAATCAGTCTTATAGCCCAGAGTGCCCATCTCTCTCCTCCGCTCCTCTCATCTCCCTGGACTCTACCACTCTTTAATTACAGCACTCAGCAGCACAGAGGAGAAACACTGTACAGGCTGGGGCAGCATATATCTAGTAGGATACAGTAGAGCAGCTAGTGGCAGAGATATAGTAGTAGAGGTTACAATACAGAGATATAGTAGAAGAGGTTACAATACAGAGACAATACAGAGATATAGTAGTAGAGGTTACAATACAGAGATATAGTAGTAGAGGTTACAATACAGGGGTATAGTAGTAGAGGTTACAATACAGAGATATAGTAGTAGAGGTCCCAATACAGAAATAAAATAGAATAGGTTACAATACAGATATATAGTAGTAGAGGTTACAATACAGAGATATAGTAGTAGAGGTTACAATACAGAGACAATACAGAGATATAGTAGTAGAGGTTACAATACAGAGATATAGTAGAAGAGGTTACAATACAGAGACAATACAGAGATATAGTAGTATAGGTTACAATACAGAGATATAGAGAAGAGGTTACAATACAGAGATATAGTAGTAGAGGTCACAATACAGAGATATAGTAGTAGAGGTTACAATACAGAGATATAGTAGTAGAGGTTACAATACAGAGATATAGTAGTAGAGGTTACAATACAGAGATATAGTAGTAGAGGTTACAATACAGAGATATAGTAGTAGAGGTTACAATACAGAGATATAGTAGTAGAGGTTACAATACAGAGATATAGTAGTAGAGGTTACAATACAGAGATATAGTAGTAGAGGTTACAATACAGAGATATAGCAGAAGAGGTTACAATACAGAGACAATACAGAGATATAGTAGTATAGGTTACAATACAGAGATATAGTAGTAGAGGTTACAATACAGAGACAATACAGAGATATAGTAGTAGAGGTTACAATACAGAGATATAGTAGAATAAGTTACAATACAGAGACAATACAGAGATATAGTAGTAGAGGTTACAATACAGAGATATAGTAGTAGAGGTTACAATACAGAGATATAGTAGAAGAGGTTACAATACAGAGACAATACAGAGATATAGTAGTATAGGTTACAATACAGAGATATAGTAGTAGAGGTTACAATACAGAGATATAGTAGAAGAGGTTACAATACAGAGACAATACAGAGATATAGTAGTATAGGTCACAATACAGAGATATAGTAGTATAGGTTACAATACAGAGACAATACAGAGATATAGTAGTATAGGTTACAATACAGAGATATAGTAGTAGAGGTTACAATACAGAGACAATACAGAGATATAGTAGTAGAGGTTACAATACAGAGATATAGTAGAATAAGTTACAATACAGAGACAATACAGAGATATAGTAGTAGAGGTTACAATACAGAGATATAGTAGTAGAGGTTACAATACAGAGATATAGTAGAAGAGGTTACAATACAGAGACAATACAGAGATATAGTAGTATAGGTTACAATACAGAGATATAGTAGTAGAGGTTACAATACAGAGATATAGTAGAAGAGGTTACAATACAGAGACAATACAGAGATATAGTAGT
The DNA here is from genome assembly GCF_045791955.1 of Oncorhynchus clarkii lewisi. Taxonomy (NCBI): domain Eukaryota; kingdom Metazoa; phylum Chordata; class Actinopteri; order Salmoniformes; family Salmonidae; genus Oncorhynchus; species Oncorhynchus clarkii. The sequence continues at coordinate 1,309,656 of NC_092177.1, read as the reverse complement.
ATAGGTCACAATACAGAGATATAGTAGTATAGGTTACAATACAGAGATATAGTAGAAGAGGTTACAATACAGAGACAATACAGATATATAGAGAAGAGGTTACAATACAGAGAAGAGGTTACAATACAGATATATAGTAGTAGAGGTTACAATACAGAGACAATACAGAGATATAGAGAAGAGGTTACAATACAGAGATATAGTAGTAGAGGTCACAATACAGAGATATAGTAGTAGAGGTTACAATACAGAGATATAGTAGTAGAGGTTACAATACAGAGATATAGTAGTAGAGGTTACAATACAGAGATATAGTAGTAGAGGTTACAATACAGAGATATAGTAGTAGAGGTTACAATACAGAGATATAGTAGTAGAGGTTACAATACAGAGATATAGTAGAAGAGGTTACAATACAGAGATATAGTAGTATAGGTTACAATACAGAGATATAGTAGACGAGGTTACAATACAGAGACAATACAGATATATAGAGAAGAGGTTACAATACAGAGAAGAGGTTACAATACAGAGATATAGTAGTAGAGGTTACAATACAGAGACAATACAGAGATATAGAGAAGAGGTTACAATACAGAGATATAGTAGTAGAGGTTACAATACAGAGATATAGTAGAAGAGGTTACAATACAGAGACAATACAGATATATAGTAGTAGAGGTTACAATACAGAGATATAGTAGAAGAGGTTACAATACAGAGACAATACAGATATATAGTAGTAGAGGTTACAATACAGAGATATAGTAGAAGAGGTTACAATACAGAGACAATACAGAGATATAGAGAAGAGGTTACAATACAGAGATATAGTAGTAGAGGTCACAATACAGAGAGATAGTAGTAGAGGTTACAATACAGAGATATAGTAGTAGAGGTTACAATACAGAGATATAGTAGTAGAGGTTACAATACAGAGATATAGTAGTAGAGGTTACAATACAGAGATATAGTAGTAGAGGTTACAATACAGAGATATAGTAGTAGAGGTTACAATACAGAGATATAGTAGTAGAGGTTACAATACAGAGATATAGTAGTAGAGGTTACAATACAGAGATATAGTAGTAGAGGTTACAATACAGAGATATAGTAGTAGAGGTTACAATACAGAGACAATACAGAGATATAGTAGTAGAGGTTACAATACAGAGATATAGTAGTAGAGGTTACAATACAGAGACAATACAGAGATATAGTAGTAGAGGTTACAATACAGAGATATAGTAGTAGAGGTTACAATACAGAGATATAGTAGTAGAGGTTACAATACAGAGATATAGTAGTAGAGGTTACAATACAGAGATATAGTAGTAGAGGTTACAATACAGAGATATAGTAGTAGAGGTCCCAATACAGAGATATAGTAGTAGAGGTTACAATACAGAGATATAGTAGTAGAGGTCCCAATACAGAGATATAGTAGTAGAGGTTACAATACAGAGATATAGTAGTAGAGGTTACAATACAGAGATATAGTAGTAGAGGTTACAATACAGAGATATAGTAGTAGAGGTTACAATACAGAGATATAGTAGTAGAGGTTACAATACAGAGATATAGTAGTAGAGGTTACAATACAGAGATATAGTAGTAGAGGTTACAATACAGAGATATAGTAGTAGAGGTTACAATACAGAGATATAGTAGTAGAGGTTACAATACAGAGATATAGTAGTAGAGGTTACAATACAGAGATATAGTAGTAGAGGTTACAATACAGAGATATAGTAGTAGAGGTTACAATACAGAGATATAGTAGTAGAGGTTACAATACAGAGATATAGTAGTAGAGGTTACAATACAGAGATATAGTAGTAGAGGTTACAATACAGAGATATAGTAGTAGAGGTTACAATACAGAGATATAGTAGTAGAGGTTACAATACAGAGATATAGTAGTAGAGGTTACAATACAGAGATATAGTAGTAGAGGTTACAATACAGAGATATAGTAGTAGAGGTTACAATACAGAGATATAGTAGTAGAGGTTACAATACAGAGATATAGTAGTAGAGGTTACAATACAGAGATATAGTAGTAGAGGTTACAATACAGAGACAATACAGAGATATAGTAGTAGAGGTTACAATACAGAGATATAGTAGTAGAGGTTACAATACAGAGATATAGTAGTAGAGGTTACGATACAGAGATATAGTAGTAGAGGTTACAATACAGAGACAATACAGAGATATAGTAGTAGAGGTTACAATACAGAGACAATACAGAGATATAGTAGTAGAGGTCCCAATACAGAGATATAGTAGTAGAGGTTACAATACAGAGATATAGTAGTAGAGGTTACAATACAGCTATTCATTGGTTGCATGTTTCCTCACAATATTGTTTTGAACGTTCGTTTTGGACTAATGCCATATTGAACGTTCTACTAAACGCATCGTCAATGAGTGCTGATGAAGATTTAATCAAAGTGCATTACAGTGGCTTGGCTTACATTCAAAAGGAGGATAATAATTAGGAGCCCCTTTTGATGTTGCCAGATTGACTTTAGATGAAGTATAACATTAACTAGCTAGCTAAGATTCAGGGGAGGCCACCAGATTTTACCAAGCTAACGTTAGCATTGCTAGCTATTTTTGACAAACTTTGCTAGCTGATGACAACATTGCCACGTGTTTGAAGTAAATTTGGTGACTTGATAATGCTGGCAAAAAATGTTTCCTCCTAAATATTTGACTATTTTACCAACGTCAATGTATTTCCAGGAACTATAGTGTAATTTAGACTAAACAGTAGTTACCTCCATTCCAGAATGACTGGGCTGATCACCACTTCAAGGCACCACTATGGCTCTGCCAGGGCTGCGTGAGAACGGCCATAACAATGGCATGGACGAGACCGAGTGATGGAGGTGCAACCTATGACTATGGCAGAAGAAGTGACAATATAGGTCACTGAAAAGGATAGAAAAGCCCAGTCTCAATAGTGTAAATAACAGCATTGAAAAGTGACTGCAGAGTCAGTGGAAGGCTGCAGAGCAGGTCGACTGAGAGTAAATTAGAAGCTTGTGTCTTTATTGCTCCAGTACAACATAACGCCTCTACTGCCTTTCTTACCATCACAGAACCCTGACAGAACACAAACCTCTCTGACAGACGGACGGACGGAGTTCTGATCTGTGAACTATGAGGGGGGAAATGTGTAACATTGCATCGGACCCAGTCTCTAACTTCATTTCCATCAGCAGAAAACAGCTTTGTTACAGAGAACAAAGATAGTAATAAATAGAGAAGAGATGTGACTGAACACTGATACAACAGCTACACACAGCCTCTTTATCATAGAGCATCAGAGTGGAGATAGATATAGTTTGATATAATAGCTCCAGTCATTTAAGCCTTGGTATCCGTCATGTTCCTGTAAGGTTGGAAAGGCTGTCGGAGGACTGGACGGAAGAAGCCCTCTCTCGCCCTGCGTCCCACCTCCCCTCCACCGCCCTGGGGAAGCTAGCTAGCTATGCAGCAGACTGTGCCATCAGTCACACATCATGATGAAACCCTCGTCAACGTGTCAACTCAATTTACCCCTCTGATGCGATCTCTCTCTCTCTCTGTCTGTCTCTCTCTCACCCTGTCTCTCTCTCACCCTGTCTCTCTCTCTCAATTCAATTCAAGGGGCTTTATTGGCATGGGAAACGTGTTAACATTGCCAAAGCAAGTGAGGTAGATAATATACAAAAGTGAAATAATCTCTCTCTCTCTCTCTCTCTCTCTCTCTCTCTCTCTCTCTCTCTCTCTCTCTCTCTCTCTCTCTCTCTCCCCCCCCCCCCCCCCTCTCTCACTCACTCGGTCTCTCACTCACTCACTCTCTGTATGTCTCTCTCTCTCTCTCTCTCTCTCTCTCTCTCCCCCCCCCCCTCTCTCTCACTCACTCGGTCTCTCACTCACTCACTCTCTGTATGTCTCTCTCTCTCTCTCTCTCTCTCTCTCTCTCTCTCTCTCTCTCCCCCTCTCTCTCACTCTCTCTCTCTCTCTCATTTTTAGAATGGGTGTAAGTATTGTGGTTCTATTCCATTGAGAGGAATCAGAGCAAGACCTACTACATGAATGAACTGAGTCTGAGAAGGATGATGACGATGTACTGGCTACAGAATTACTCCTGAAGACCACCCCAACAGGACATGATGATGTACTGGCTACAGAATTACTCCTGAAGACCACCCCAACAGGACATGATGATGTACTGGTTATTATACAGAATTACTCCTGAAGACCAACCCAACAGGATATGATGATGTACTGGCTACAGAATTACTCCTGAAGACCAACCCAACAGGACATGATGATGTACTGGCTACAGAATTAATCCTGAAGACCACACCAACAGGACATGATGATGTACTGGCTACAGAATTACTCCTGAAGACCAACCCAACAGGACATGATGATGTACTGGCTACAGAATTACTCCTGAAGACCAACCCAACAGGACATGATGATGTACTGGCTACAGAATTACTCCTGAAGACCACCCCAACAGGACATGATGATGTACTGGCTACAGCATTACTCCTGAAGACCACCCCAACAGGACATGATGATACTGGTTATTATACAGAATTACTCCTGAAGACCACCCCAACAGGACATGATGATGTACTGGCTACAGAATTACTCCTGAAGACCAACCCAACAGGACATGATGATGTACTGGCTACAGAATTACTCCTGAAGACCACCCCAACAGGACATGATGATGTACTGGCTACAGAATTACTCCTGAAGACCACCCCAACAGGACATGATGATGTACTGGTTATTATACAGAATTACTCCTGAAGACCACCCCAACAGGACATGATGATGTACTGGCTACAGAATTACTCCTGAAGACCACCCCAACAGGACATGATGATGTACTGGTTATTATACAGAATTACTCCTGAAGACCACCCCAACAGGACATGATGATGTACTGGCTACAGAATTACTCCTGAAGACCAACCCAACAGGACATGATGATGTACTGGCTACAGAATTACTCCTGAAGACCACCCCAACAGGACATGATGATGTACTGGCTACAGAATTACTCCTGAAGACCACCCCAACAGGACATGATGATGTACTGGCTACAGAATTACTCCTGAAGACCACCCCAACAGGACATGATGATGTACTGGCTACAGAATTACTCCTGAAGACCACCCCAACAGGACATGATGATGTACTGGCTACAGAATTATTCCTGAAGACCACCCCAACAGGACATGATGATGTACTGGCTACAGAACTACTCCTGAAGACCACCCCAACAGGACATGATGATATACTGGCTACAGAATTACTCCTGAAGACCACCCCAACAGGACATGATGATGTACTGGCTACAGAATTACTCCTGAAGACCACCCCAACAGGACATGATGATGTACTGGCTACAGAATTACTCCTGAAGACCACCCCAACTGGACATGATGATGTACTGGTTACTTTACATAATTACTCCTGAAGACCACCCAAACAGGACATGATGATGTACTGGCTACATAATTACTCCTGAAGACCAACCCAACAGGACATGATGATGTACTGGTTATTTTACAGAATTACTCCTGAAGACCACCCCAACAGGACATGATGATGTACTGGCTACAGAATTACTCCTGAAGAACACCCCAACAGGACATGATGATGTACTGGCTACAGAATTACTCCTGAAGACCACCCCAACAGGACATGATGATGTACTGGCTACAGAATTACTCCTGAAGACCACCCCAACAGGACATGATGATGTACTGGCTACAGAATTATTCCTGAAGACCACCCCAACAGGACATGATGATGTACTGGCTACAGAACTACTCCTGAAGACCACCCCAACAGGACATGATGATATACTGGCTACAGAATTACTCCTGAAGACCACCCCAACAGGACATGATGATGTACTGGCTACAGAATTACTCCTGAAGACCACCCCAACAGGACATGATGATGTACTGGCTACAGAATTACTCCTGAAGACCACCCCAACTGGACATGATGATGTACTGGTTATTTTACAGAATTACTCCTGAAGACCACCCAAACAGGACATGATGATGTACTGGCTACATAATTACTCCTGAAGACCAACCCAACAGGACATGATGATGTACTGGTTATTTTACAGAATTACTCCTGAAGACCACCCCAACAGGACATGATGATGTACTGGCTACATAATTACTCCTGAAGACCACCCCAACAGGACATGATGATGTACTGGCTACAGAATTACTCCTGAAGACCACCCCAACAGGACATGATGATGTACTGGCTACAGAATTACTCCTGAAGACCACCCCAACAGGACATGATGATGTACTGGTTATTATACAGAATTACTCCTGAAGACCACCCCAAAAGGACATGATGATGTACTGGTTATTATACAGAATTACTCCTGAAGACCAACCCAACAGGATATGATGATGTACTGGCTACAGAATTACTCCTGAAGACCAACCCAACAGGACATGATGATGTACTGTCTACAGAATTAATCCTGAAGACCACACCAACAGGACATGATGATGTACTGGCTACAGAATTACTCCTGAAAACCAACCCAACAGGACATGATGATGTACTGGCTACAGAATTACTCCTGAAGACCAACCCAACAGGACATGATGATGTACTGGCTACAGAATTACTCCTGAAGACCACCCCAACAGGACATGATGATGTACTGGCTACAGAATTACTCCTGAAGACCACCCCAACAGGACATGATGATACTGGATATTATACAGAATTACTCCTGAAGACCACCCCAACAGGACATGATGATGTACTGGCTACAGAATTACTCCTGAAGACCAACCCAACAGGACATGATGATGTACTGGCTACAGAATTACTCCTGAAGACCACCCCAACAGGACATGATGATGTACTGGCTACAGAATTACTCCTGAAGACCACCCCAACAGGACATGATGATGTACTGGCTACAGAATTACTCCTGAAGACCACCCCAACAGGACATGATGATGTACTGGTTATTATACAGAATTACTCCTGAAGACCACCCCAACAGGACATGATGATGTACTGGCTACAGAATTACTCCTGAAGACCACCCCAACAGGACATGATGATGTACTGGCTACAGAATTATTCCTGAAGACCACCCCAACAGGACATGATGATGTACTGGCTACAGAACTACTCCTGAAGACCACCCCAACAGGACATGATGATATACTGGCTACAGAATTACTCCTGAAGACCACCCCAACAGGACATGATGATGTACTGGCTACAGAATTACTCCTGAAGACCACCCCAACAGGACATGATGATGTACTGGTTATTATACAGAATTACTCCTGAAGACCACCCCAAAAGGACATGATGATGTACTGGTTATTATACAGAATTACTCCTGAAGACCAACCCAACAGGATATGATGATGTACTGGCTACAGAATTACTCCTGAAGACCAACCCAACAGGACATGATGATGTACTGTCTACAGAATTAATCCTGAAGACCACACCAACAGGACATGATGATGTACTGGCTACAGAATTACTCCTGAAAACCAACCCAACAGGACATGATGATGTACTGGCTACAGAATTACTCCTGAAGACCAACCCAACAGGACATGATGATGTACTGGCTACAGAATTACTCCTGAAGACCACCCCAACAGGACATGATGATGTACTGGCTACAGAATTACTCCTGAAGACCACCCCAACAGGACATGATGATACTGGATATTATACAGAATTACTCCTGAAGACCACCCCAACAGGACATGATGATGTACTGGCTACAGAATTACTCCTGAAGACCAACCCAACAGGACATGATGATGTACTGGCTACAGAATTACTCCTGAAGACCACCCCAACAGGACATGATGATGTACTGGCTACAGAATTACTCCTGAAGACCACCCCAACAGGACATGATGATGTACTGGCTACAGAATTACTCCTGAAGACCACCCCAACAGGACATGATGATGTACTGGTTATTATACAGAATTACTCCTGAAGACCACCCCAACAGGACATGATGATGTACTGGCTACAGAATTACTCCTGAAGACCACCCCAACAGGACATGATGATGTACTGGCTACAGAATTATTCCTGAAGACCACCCCAACAGGACATGATGATGTACTGGCTACAGAACTACTCCTGAAGACCACCCCAACAGGACATGATGATATACTGGCTACAGAATTACTCCTGAAGACCACCCCAACAGGACATGATGATGTACTGGCTACAGAATTACTCCTGAAGACCACCCCAACAGGACATGATGATGTACTGGCTACAGAATTACTCCTGAAGACCACCCCAACTGGACATGATGATGTACTGGTTATTTTACAGAATTACTCCTGAAGACCACCCAAACAGGACATGATGATGTACTGGCTACATAATTACTCCTGAAGACCAACCCAACAGGACATGATGATGTACTGGTTATTTTACAGAATTACTCCTGAAGACCACCCCAACAGGACATGATGATGTACTGGCTACATAATTACTCCTGAAGACCACCCCAACAGGACATGATGATGTACTGGCTACAGAATTACTCCTGAAGACCACCCCAACAGGACATGATGATGTACTGGCTACAGAATTACTCCTGAAGACCACCCCAACAGGACATGATGATGTACTGGTTATTATACAGAATTACTCCTGAAGACCACCCCAAAAGGACATGATGATGTACTGGTTATTATACAGAATTACTCCTGAAGACCAACCCAACAGGATATGATGATGTACTGGCTACAGAATTACTCCTGAAGACCAACCCAACAGGACATGATGATGTACTGTCTACAGAATTAATCCTGAAGACCACACCAACAGGACATGATGATGTACTGGCTACAGAATTACTCCTGAAAACCAACCCAACAGGACATGATGATGTACTGGCTACAGAATTACTCCTGAAGACCAACCCAACAGGACATGATGATGTACTGGCTACAGAATTACTCCTGAAGACCACCCCAACAGGACATGATGATGTACTGGCTACAGAATTACTCCTGAAGACCACCCCAACAGGACATGATGATACTGGATATTATACAGAATTACTCCTGAAGACCACCCCAACAGGACATGATGATGTACTGGCTACAGAATTACTCCTGAAGACCAACCCAACAGGACATGATGATGTACTGGCTACAGAATTACTCCTGAAGACCACCCCAACAGGACATGATGATGTACTGGCTACAGAATTACTCCTGAAGACCACCCCAACAGGACATGATGATGTACTGGCTACAGAATTACTCCTGAAGACCACCCCAACAGGACATGATGATGTACTGGTTATTATACAGAATTACTCCTGAAGACCACCCCAACAGGACATGATGATGTACTGGCTACAGAATTACTCCTGAAGACCACCCCAACAGGACATGATGATGTACTGGCTACAGAATTATTCCTGAAGACCACCCCAATAGGACATGATGATGTACTGGCTACAGAACTACTCCTGAAGACCACCCCAACAGGACATGATGATATACTGGCTACAGAATTACTCCTGAAGACCACCCCAACAGGACATGATGATGTACTGGCTACAGAATTACTCCTGAAGACCACCCCAACAGGACATGATGATGTACTGGTTATTATACAGAATTACTCCTGAAGACCACCCCAAAAGGACATGATGATGTACTGGTTATTATACAGAATTACTCCTGAAGACCAACCCAACAGGATATGATGATGTACTGGCTACAGAATTACTCCTGAAGACCAACCCAACAGGACATGATGATGTACTGTCTACAGAATTAATCCTGAAGACCACACCAACAGGACATGATGATGTACTGGCTACAGAATTACTCCTGAAAACCAACCCAACAGGACATGATGATGTACTGGCTACAGAATTACTCCTGAAGACCAACCCAACAGGACATGATGATGTACTGGCTACAGAATTACTCCTGAAGACCACCCCAACAGGACATGATGATGTACTGGCTACAGAATTACTCCTGAAGACCACCCCAACAGGACATGATGATACTGGATATTATACAGAATTACTCCTGAAGACCACCCCAACAGGACATGATGATGTACTGGCTACAGAATTACTCCTGAAGACCAACCCAACAGGACATGATGATGTACTGGCTACAGAATTACTCCTGAAGACCACCCCAACAGGACATGATGATGTACTGGCTACAGAATTACTCCTGAAGACCACCCCAACAGGACATGATGATGTACTGGCTACAGAATTACTCCTGAAGACCACCCCAACAGGACATGATGATGTACTGGTTATTATACAGAATTACTCCTGAAGACCACCCCAACAGGACATGATGATGTACTGGCTACAGAATTACTCCTGAAGACCACCCCAACAGGACATGATGATGTACTGGCTACAGAATTATTCCTGAAGACCACCCCAACAGGACATGATGATGTACTGGCTACAGAACTACTCCTGAAGACCACCCCAACAGGACATGATGATATACTGGCTACAGAATTACTCCTGAAGACCACCCCAACAGGACATGATGATGTACTGGCTACAGAATTACTCCTGAAGACCACCCCAACAGGACATGATGATGTACTGGCTACAGAATTACTCCTGAAGACCACCCCAACTGGACATGATGATGTACTGGTTATTTTACAGAATTACTCCTGAAGACCACCCAAACAGGACATGATGATGTACTGGCTACATAATTACTCCTGAAGACCAACCCAACAGGACATGATGATGTACTGGTTATTTTACAGAATTACTCCTGAAGACCACCCCAACAGGACATGATGATGTACTGGCTACATAATTACTCCTGAAGACCACCCCAACAGGACATGATGATGTACTGGCTACAGAATTACTCCTGAAGACCACCCCAACAGGACATGATGATGTACTGGCTACAGAATTACTCCTGAAGACCACCCCAACAGGACATGATGATGTACTGGTTATTATACAGAATTACTCCTGAAGACCACCCCAAAAGGACATGATGATGTACTGGTTATTATACAGAATTACTCCTGAAGACCAACCCAACAGGATATGATGATGTACTGGCTACAGAATTACTCCTGAAGACCAACCCAACAGGACATGATGATGTACTGTCTACAGAATTAATCCTGAAGACCACACCAACAGGACATGATGATGTACTGGCTACAGAATTACTCCTGAAGACCAACCCAACAGGACATGATGATGTACTGGCTACAGAATTACTCCTGAAGACCAACCCAACAGGACATGATGATGTACTGGCTACAGAATTACTCCTGAAGACCACCCCAACAGGACATGATGATGTACTGGCTACAGAATTACTCCTGAAGACCACCCCAACAGGACATGATGATACTGGTTATTATACAGAATTACTCCTGAAGACCACCCCAACAGGACATGATGATGTACTGGCTACAGAATTACTCCTGAAGACCAACCCAACAGGACATGATGATGTACTGGCTACAGAATTACTCCTGAAGACCAACCCAACAGGACATGATGATGTACTGGCTACAGAATTACTCCTGAAGACCACTCCAACAGGACATGATGATGTACTGGTTATTATACAGAATTAATCCTGAAGATCACCCTAACAGGACATGATGATGTACTGGCTACAGAATTACTCCTGAAGACCACCCCAACAGGACATGATGATGTACTGGCTACAGAACTACTCCTGAAGACCACCCAACAGGACATGATGATGTACTGGTTATTATACAGAATTACTCCTGAAGACCAATCCAACAGGACATGATGATGTACTGGCTACAGAATTACTCCTGAAGACCACCCCAACAGGACATGATGATGTACTGGTTATTATACAGAATTACTCCTGAAGACCACCCTAACAGGACATGATGATGTACTGGTTATTATACAGAATTACTCCTGAAGACCACCCCAACAGGACATGATGATGTACTGGTTATTATACAGAATTACTCCTGAAGACCAACCCAACAGGATAAGATGATGTACTGGCTACAGAATTACTCCTGAAGACCAACCCAACAGGACATGATGATGTACTGGCTACAGAATTACTCCTGAAGACCACCCCAACAGGACATGATGATGTACTGGCTACAGAATTACTCCTGAAGACCACCCCAACAGGACATGATGATGTACTGGTTATTATACAGAATTACTCCTGAAGACCAACCCAACAGGACATGATGATGTACTGGCTACAGAATTACTCCTGAAGACCACCCCAACAGGACATGATGATGTACTGGCTACAGAATTACTCCTGAAGACCACCCCAACAGGACATGATGATGTACTGGTTATTATACAGAATTACTCCTGAAGACCACCCCAACAGGACATGATGATGTACTGGCTACAGAATTACTCCTGAAGACCAACCCAACAGGACATGATGATGTACTGGTTATTATACAGAATTACTCCTGAAGACCAATCCAACAGGACATGATGATGTACTGGCTACAGAATTAATCCTGAAGACCACCCCAACAGGACATGATGATGTACTGGCTACAGAATTACTCCTGAAGACCACCCCAACAGGACATGATGATGTACTGGCTACAGAATTACTCCTGAAGACCAACCCAACAGGACATGATGATGTACTGGCTACAGAATTAATCCTGAAGACCACCCCAACAGGACATGATGATGTACTGGCTACAGAATTACTCCTGAAGACCACCCCAACAGGACATGATGATGTACTGGCTACAGAATTACTCCTGAAGACCAACCCAACAGGACATGATGATGTACTGGCTACAGAATTACTCCTGAAGACCACCCCAACAGGACATGATGATGTACTGGCTACAGAATTACTCCTGAAGACCACCCCAACAGGACATGATGATGTACAGGCTACAGAATTACTCCTGAAGACCACCCCAACAGGACATGATGATGTACTGGTTATTATACAGAATTACTCCTGAAGACCACCCCAACAGGACATGATGATGTACTGGCTACAGAATTACTCCTGAAGACCACCCCAACAGGACATGATGATGTACTGGCTACAGAATTATTCCTGAAGACCACCCCAACAGGACATGATGATGTACTGGCTACAGAACTACTCCTGAAGACCACCCCAACAGGACATGATGATGTACTGGCTACAGAATTACTCCTGAAGACCACCCTAACAGGACATGATGATGTACTGGCTACAGAATTACTCCTGAAGACCACCCCAACAGGACATGATGATGTACTGGCTACAGAATTACTCCTGAAGACCACCCCAACAGGGCATGATGATGAACTGGCTACAGAATTACTCCTGAAGACCACCCCAACAGGACATGATGATGTACTGGTTATTATACAGAATTACTCCTGAAGACCACCCCAACAGGACATGATGATGTACTGGCTACAGAATTACTCCTGAAGACCACCCCAACAGTGTGGCTAACCCTAACCCTAACCCAAACTAACACTACATCAATGAAACAGAAGCCTCATTCAAATAACCTTCCTTTTGTAAATCATTTAAACCCAAATATGATTTACAACGCATTCAACCACAAGAATACGCTACAGCATAATGTTCCATTGGCTACGTTCCCTATTCCCTAGTCATTGATGCTATACTACTATTTTTACCTGTCGATCTGTAAGGTTGTGCAGTATGAGGCATCCAGCCAACAGCTGTCATGTTGCTCTATAGAGCAGGAAGGGTTAGGTAGTAGGTAGTAGGTAGTAGGAGGGGTTAGGTAGTAGGTAGTAGGAAGGGTTAGGTAGTAGGAAGGGTTAGGTAGTAGGTAGTAGGAAGGGTTAGGTAGTAGGAAGCAGGAGGGGTTAGGTAGTAGGTAACAGGAAGGGTTAGGTAGTAGGTAACAGGAAGGGTTAGGTAGTAGGAAGCAGGAGGGGTTAGGTAGTAGTTAACAGGAAGGGTTAGGTAGTAGGTAACAGGAAGGGTTAGGTAGTAGGAAGGGTTAGCAGGAGGGGTTAGGTAGTAGGTAGTAGGTAGCAGGGAGCAGGAAGGGTTAGGTAGTAGGTAGGAGGGGTTAGGTAGTAGGTAGCAGGAGGGGTTAGGTAGTAGGTAGCAGGGAGCAGGAAGGGTTAGGTAGTAGGTAGGAGGGGTTAGGTAGTAGGTAGCAGGAAGGGTTAGGTAGTAGGTAGCAGGGAGGGTTAGGTAGTAGGTAGCAGGAAGGGTTAGGTAGTAGGAAGCAGGAGGGGTTAGGTAGTAGGTAACAGGAAGGGTTAGGTAGCAGGTAGCAGGAGGGGTTAGGTAGTAGGTAACAGGAAGGGTTAGGTAGTGTTAGGTAGTAGGTAGTAGAAAGGGTTAGGTAGTAGGAAGGGTTAGGTAGTAGGAAGGGTTAGGTAGTAGGTAACAGGAAGGGTTAGGTAGTAGGAAGGGTTAGGTAGTAGGTAGCAGGAAGGGTTAGGTAGTAGGTAGCAGGAAGGGTTAGGTAGCAGGGAGCAGGAAGGGTTAGGTAGTAGGTAGCAGGAAGGGTTAGGTAGTAGGTAGGAGGGGTTAGGTAGCAGGAAGGGTTAGGTAGTAGGTAGCAGGAGGGGTTAGGTAGTAGGTAGCAGGAGGGGTTAGGTAGTAGGTAGCAGGAAGGGTTAGGTAGTAGGTAGAAGGAAGGGTTAGGTAGTAGGTAGCAGGAAGGGTTAGGTAGTAGGTAGGAGGGGTTAGGTAGTAGGGAGCAGGAAGGGTTAGGTAGTAGGTAGCAGGAAGGGTTAGGTAGTAGGTAGGAGGGGTCAGGTAGTAGGGAGCAGGAAGGGTTAGGTAGTAGGTAGCAGGAAGGGTTAGGTAGTAGGTAGCAGGAAGAGTTAGGTAGTAGGTAGTAGGAAGGGTTAGGTAGTAGGAGGGGTTAGGTAGTAGGTAGTAGGAGGGGTTAGGTAGTAGGTAGCAGGAGGGGTTAGGTAGTAGGTAGCAGGGAGGGTTAGGTAGTAGGGAGCAGGGAGCAGGAAGGGTTAGGTAGAGGTAGGAGGGGTTAGGTAGTAGGTAGCAGGAAGGGTTAGGTGGTAGGTAGAAGGAAGGGTTAGGTAGTAGGTAGCAGGAAGGGTTAGGTAGTAGGAAGCAGGGGGGGTTAGGTAGTAGGTAACAGGAAGGGTTAGGTAGCAGGTAGCAGGGGGGGATTAGGTAGTAGATAACAGGAAGGGTTAGGTAGTAGGTAGTAGAAAGGGTTAGGTAGTAGGAAGGGTTAGGTAGTAGGTAGTAGGAAGGGTTAGGTAGTAGGTAACAGGAAGGGTTAGGTAGTAGGTAACAGGAAGGGTTAGGTAGTAGGAAGGGTTAGGTAGTAGGTAGCAGGAGGGGTTAGGTAGTAGGTAGCAGGAAGGGTTAGGTAGTAGGTAGCTGGAAGGGTTAGGTAGCAGGGAGGGTTAGGTAGTAGAGAGAAGGAAGGGTTAGGTAGTAGGGAGCAGTAAGGGTTAGGTAGTAGGTAGGAGGGTTTAGGTAGTAGGTAGCAGGAAGGGTTAGGTAGTAGGTAGCAGGAAGGGTTAGGTAGTAGGTAGCAGGAAGGGTTAGGTAGTAGGTAGGAGGGGTTAGGTAGCAGGAAGGGCTAGGACGTAGGTAGCAGGAGGGGTTAGGTAGTAGGTAGCAGGAAGGGTTAGGTAGTAGGGAGCAGGAAGGGTTAGGTAGTAGGTAGCAGGAAGGGTTAGGTAGTAGGTAGGAGGGGTTAGGTAGTAGGTAGCGGGGAGGGTTAGGTAGTAGGGAGCAGGAAGGGTTAGGTAGTAGGTAGCAGGAAGGGTTAGGTAGTAGGTAGGAGGGGTTAGGTAGTAGGTAGCAGGGAGGGTTAGGTAGTAGGTAGCAAGAAGTGTTAGGTAGTAGGTAGGAGGGGTTAGGTAGTAGGTAGCAGGGAGGGTTCGGTAGTACGTAGGAGGGGTTAGGTAGTAGGTAGCAGGGAGGGTTAGGTAGTAGGGAGCAGGAAGGGTTAGTAGGTAGGAGGGGTTAGGTAGTAGGTAACAGGAAGGGTTAGGTAGTAGGGAGCAGGAAGGGTTAGGTAGTAGGTAGCAGGAAGGGTTAGGTAGTAGGTAGCAGGGGTTAGGTAGTCGGTAGCAGGGAGGGTTAGGTAGGAGGGAGCAGGAAGGGTTAGGTAGTAGGTAGGAGGGGTTATTAGGTAGTATGTAACAGGAAGGGTTAGGTAGTAGGTAACAGGAAGGGTTAGGTAGTACGTAGCAGGAATGGTTAGGTAGTAGGTAGCAGGGAGGGTTAGGTAGTAGGAAGGGTTAGGTAGTAGGTAGCAGGGAGGGTTAGGTAGTAGGTAGCAGGGAGGGTTAGGTAGTAGGGAGCAGGAAGGGTTAGGTAGTAGGGAGGGTTAGGTAGTAGGGAGCAGGAAGGGTTAGGTAGTAGGTAGCAGGGAGGGTTAGGTAGTAGGTAGCAGGGAGGGTTAGGTAGTAGGTAGCAGGGAGGGTTAGGTAGTAGGTAGCAGGGAGGGTTAGGTAGTAGGGAGCAGGAAGGGTTAGGTAGTAGGTAGCAGGAAGGGTTAGGTAGCAGGAGGGTATAGGTAGTAGGTAACAGGAAGGGTTAGGTAGTAGGGGGGGTTGGGTAGTAGGTAGCAGGAGGGGTTAGGTAGTAGGTAACAGGAAGGGTTAGGTAGTAGGTAGCAGGAGGGGTTAGGTAGTAGGTAACAGGAAGGGTTAGGTAGTAGGTAGCAGGAAGGGTTAGGTAGTAGGTAGCAGGAGGGGTTAGGTAGTAGGTAACAGGAAGGGTTAGGTAGTAGGTAGCAAGAAGTGTTAGGTAGTAGGTAGGAGGGGTTAGGTAGTAGGTAGCAGGGAGGGTTAGGTAGTACGTAGGAGGGGTTAGGTAGTAGGTAGCAGGGAGGGTTAGGTAGTAGGTAACAGGAATGGTTAGGTAGTAGGTAACAGGAAGGGTTAGGTAGTAGGAGGGGTTAGGTAGTAGGTAGCAGGGAGGGTTAGGTAGTAGGTAGCAGGGAGGGTTAGGTAGTAGGGAGCAGGAAGGGTTAGGTAGCAGGAGGGTTTAGGTAGTAGGTAACAGGAAGGGTTAGGTAGTAGGTAGCAGGAGGGGTTAGGTAGTAGGTAACAGGAAGGTTTAGGTAGTAGGTAGCAAGAAGTGTTAGGTAGTAGGTAGGAGGGATTAGGTAGTAGGTAGCAGGGAGGGTTCGGTAGTACGCAGGAGGGGTTAGGTAGTAGGTAGCAGGGAGGGTTAGGTAGTAGGGAGCAGGAAGGGTTAGTAGGTAGGAGGGGTTAGGTAGTAGGTAACAGGAAGAGTTAGGTAGTAGGGAGCAGGAAGGGTTAGGTAGTAGGTAGCAGGAAGGGTTAGGTAGTAGGTAGCAGGGGTTAGGTAGTAGGTAGCAGGGAGGGTTAGGTAGTAGGGAGCAGGAAGGGTTAGGTAGTAGGTAAGAGGGGTTAGGTAGTATGTAACAGGAAGGGTTAGGTAGTAGGTAACAGGAAGGGTTAGGTAGTACGTAGCAGGAATGGTTAGGTAGTAGGTAGCAGGGAGGGTTAGGTAGTAGGGAGCAGGAAGGGTTAGGTAGTAGGTAGCAGGGAGGGTTAGGTAGTAGGTAGCAGGGAGGGTTAGGTAGTAGGGAGCAGGAAGGGTTAGGTAGTAGGTAGCAGGGAGGGTTAGGTAGTAGGGAGCAGGAAGGGTTAGGTAGTAGGTAGCAGGGAGGGTTAGGTAGTAGGTAGCAGGGAGGGTTAGGTAGCAGGAGGGTTTAGGTAGTAGGTAACAGGAAGGGTTAGGTAGTAGGTAGTAGGAGCGGTTCGGTAGTAGGTAACAGGAAGGGTTAGGTAGCAGGAGGGGTTAGGTAGTAGGTAACAGGAAGGGTTAGGTAGTAGGTAGCAGGAAGGGTTAGGTAGTAGGTAGCAGGAAGGGTTAGGTAGTAGGTAGCAGGAAGGGTTAGGTAGTAGGTAGCAGGGAGGGTTAGGTAGTAGGGAGCAGGAAGGGTTAGGTAGTAGGTAAGAGGGGTTAGGTAGTATGTAACAGGAAGGGTTAGGTAGTAGGTAACAGGAAGGGTTAGGTAGTACGTAGCAGGAATGGTTAGGTAGTAGGTAGCAGGGAGGGTTAGGTAGTAGGTAGCAGGGAGGGTTAGGTAGTAGGTAGCAGGGAGGGTTAGGTAGTAGGTAGCAGGGAGGGTTAGGTAGTAGGGAGCAGGAAGGGTTAGGTAGTAGGTAGCAGGGAGGGTTAGGTAGTAGGGAGCAGGAAGGGTTAGGTAGTAGGTAGCAGGGAGGGTTAGGTAGTAGGTAGCAGGGAGGGTTAGGTAGTAGGGAGCAGGAAGGGTTAGGTAGCAGGAGGGTTTAGGTAGTAGGTAACAGGAAGGGTTAGGTAGTAGGTAGTAGGAGCGGTTCGGCAGTAGGTAACAGGAAGGGTTAGGTAGCAGGAGGGGTTAGGTAGTAGGTAACAGGAAGGGTTAGGTAGTAGGTAGCAGGAAGGGTTAGGTAGTAGGTAGCAGGAGGGGTTAGGTAGTAGGTAACAGGAAGGGTTAGGTAGCAGGTAGCAGGAGAGGTTAGGTAGTAGGTAACAGGAAGGGTTAGGTAGTAGGTAGTAGAAAGGGTTAGGTAGTAGTAAGGGTTAGGTAGTAGGTAACAGGAAGGGTTAGATAGTAGGTAACAGGAAGGGTTAGGTAGTAGGTAACAGGAAGGGTTAGGTAGCAGGTAGCAGGAGGGGTTAGGTAGTAGGTAGTAGGAAGGGTTAGGTAGTAGATAACAGGAGGGGTTAGGTAGTAGATAACAGGAGGGGTTAGGTAGTAGATAACAGGAGGGGTTAGGTAGTAGGTAACGGGAATGGTTAGGTAGTAGGTAGTAGAAAGGGTTAGGTAGTAGGAAGGGTTAGGTAGTAGGTAGTAGGAAGGGTTAGGTAGTAGGTAGTAGGAAGGGTTCGGTAGTAGGTAACAGGAAGGGTTAGGTAGTAGGTAGCAGGAAGGGTTAGGTAGTAGGTAGGAGGGGTTAGGTAGCAGGAAGGATTAGGTAGTAGAGAGAAGGAAGGGTTAGGTAGTAGGGAGCAGGAAGGGTTAGGTAGTAGGTAGCAGGAAGGGTTAGGTAGTAGGTAGCAGGAAGAGTTAGGTAGTAGGAAGCAGGAAGGGTTAGGTAGTAGGAGGGGTTAGGTAGTAGGTAGCAGGAGGGGTTAGGTAGTAGGTAGCAGGGAGGGTTAGGTAGTAGGTAACAGGAAGGGTTAGGTAGTAGGAGGGGTTAGGTAGTAGGTAGCAGGAGGGGTTAGGTAGTAGGTAGCAGGGAGGGTTAGGTAGTAGGGAGCAGGGAGCAGGAAGGGTTAGGTGGTAGGTAGCAGGAAAGGTTAGGTAGTAGGTAGCAGGAAGGGTTAGGTAGTAGGTAGCAGGAGGGGTTAGGTAGTAGGTAGTAGGAGGGGTTAGGTAGTAGGTAGCAGGAAGGGTTAGGTGGTAGGTAGATGGAAGGGTTAGGTAGTAGGTAGCAGGAAGGGTTAGGTAGTAGGAAGCAGGAGGGGTTAGGTAGTAGGTAACAGGAAGGGTTAGGTAGTAGGTAGCAGGAAGGGTTAGGTAGTAGGTAGCAGGAAGGGTTAGGTAGTAGGTAGCAGGGGTTAGGTAGTAGGTAGCAGGAAGGGTTAGGTAGTAGGGAGCAGGAAGGGTTAGGTAGTAGGTAAGAGGGGTTAGGTAGTATGTAACAGGAAGGGTTAGGTAGTAGGTAACAGGAAGGGTTAGGTAGTACGTAGCAGGAATGGTTAGGTAGTAGGTAGCAGGGAGGGTTAGGTAGTAGGGAGCAGGAAGGGTTAGGTAGTAGGTAGCAGGGATGGTTAGGTAGTAGGTAGCAGGGAGGGTTAGGTAGTAGGGAGCAGGAAGGGTTAGGTAGTAGGTAGCAGGGAGGGTTAGGTAGTAGAGAGCAGGAAGGGTTAGGTAGTAGGTAGCAGGGAGGGTTAGGTAGTAGGTAGCAGGGAGGGTTAGGTAGTAGGGAGCAGGAAGGGTTAGGTAGCAGGAGGGTTTAGGTAGTAGGTAACAGGAAGGGTTAGGTAGTAGGTAGTAGGAGCGGTTCGGTAGTAGGTAACAGGAAGGGTTAGGTAGCAGGAGGGGTTAGGTAGTAGGTAACAGGAAGGGTTAGGTAGTAGGTAGCAGGAAGGGTTAGGTAGTAGGTAGCAGGAGGGGTTAGGTAGTAGGTAACAGGAAGGGTTAGGTAGCAGGTAGCAGGAGAGGTTAGGTAGTAGGTAACAGGAAGGGTTAGGTAGTAGGTAGTAGAAAGGGTTAGGTAGTAGTAAGGGTTAGGTAGTAGGTAACAGGAAGGGTTAGATAGTAGGTAACAGGAAGGGTTAGGTAGTAGGTAACAGGAAGGGTTGGGTAGCAGGTAGCAGGAGGGGTTAGGTAGTAGGTAGTAGGAAGGGTTAGGTAGTAGATAACAGGAGGGGTTAGGTAGTAGATAACAGGAGGGGTTAGGTAGTAGATAACAGGAGGGGTTAGGTAGTAGGTAACAGGAATGGTTAGGTAGTAGGTAGTAGAAAGGGTTAGGTAGTAGGAAGGGTTAGGTAGTAGGTAGTAGGAAGGGTTAGGTAGTAGGTAGTAGGAAGGGTTCGGTAGTAGGTAACAGGAAGGGTTAGGTAGTAGGTAGCAGGAAGGGTTAGGTAGTAGGTAGGAGGGGTTAGGTAGAAGGAAGGGTTAGGTAGTAGAGAAGGAAGGGTTAGGTAGTAGGGAGCAGGAAGGGTTAGGTAGTAGGTAGCAGGAAGGGTTAGGTAGTAGGTAACAGGAAGGGTTAGGTAGCAGGTAGCAGGAGAGGTTAGGTAGTAGGTAACAGGAAGGGTTAGGTAGTAGGTAGTAGAAAGGGTTAGGTAGTAGTAAGGGTTAGGTAGTAGGTAACAGGAAGGGTTAGATAATAGGTAACAGGAAGGGTTAGGTAGTAGGTAACAGGAAGGGTTAGGTAGCAGGTAGCAGGAGGGGTTAGGTAGTAGGTAGTAGGAAGGGTTAGGTAGTAGATAACAGGAGGGGTTAGGTAGTAGATAACAGGAGGGGTTAGGTAGTAGATAACAGGAGGGGTTAGGTAGTAGGTAACAGGAATGGTTAGGTAGTAGGTAGTAGAAAGGGTTAGGTAGTAGGAAGGGTTAGGTAGTAGGTAGTAGGAAGGGTTAGGTAGTAGGTAGTAGGAAGGGTTAGGTAGTAGGTAGCAGGAAGGGTTAGGTAGTAGGTAGCAGGAAGAGTTAGGTAGTAGGAAGCAGGAAGGGTTAGGTAGTAGGAGGGGTTAGGTAGTAGGTAGCAGGAGGGGTTAGGTAGTAGGTAGCAGGGAGGGTTAGGTAGTAGGTAACAGGAAGGGTTAGGTAGTAGGAGGGGTTAGGTAGTAGGTAGCAGGAGGGGTTAGGTAGTAGGTAGCAGGGAGGGTTAGGTAGTAGGGAGCAGGGAGCAGGAAGGGTTATGTGGTAGGTAGCAGGAAAGGTTAGGTAGTAGGTAGCAGGAAGGGTTAGGTAGTAGGTAGCAGGAGGGGTTAGGTAGTAGGTAGTAGGAGGGGTTAGGTAGTAGGTAGCAGGAAGGGTTAGGTGGTAGGTAGATGGAAGGGTTAGGTAGTAGGTAGCAGGAAGGGTTAGGTAGTAGGAAGCAGGAGGGGTTAGGTAGTAGGTAACAGGAAGGGTTAGGTAGTAGGTAGCAGGAAGGGTTAGGTAGTAGGTAGCAGGAAGGGTTAGGTAGTAGGTAGCAGGGGTTAGGTAGTAGGTAGCAGGGAGGGTTAGGTAGTAGGGAGCAGGAAGGGTTAGGTAGTAGGTAAGAGGGGTTAGGTAGTATGTAACAGGAAGGGTTAGGTAGTAGGTAACAGGAAGGGTTAGGTAGTACGTAGCAGGAATGGTTAGGTAGTAGGTAGCAGGGAGGGTTAGGTAGTAGGGAGCAGGAAGGGTTAGGTAGTAGGTAGCAGGGATGGTTAGGTAGTAGGTAGCAGGGAGGGTTAGGTAGTAGGGAGCAGGAAGGGTTAGGTAGTAGGTAGCAGGGAGGGTTAGGTAGTAGAGAGCAGGAAGGGTTAGGTAGTAGGTAGCAGGGAGGGTTAGGTAGTAGGTAGCAGGGAGGGTTAGGTAGTAGGGAGCAGGAAGGGTTAGGTAGCAGGAGGGTTTAGGTAGTAGGTAACAGGAAGGGTTAGGTAGTAGGTAGTAGGAGCGGTTCGGTAGTAGGTAACAGGAAGGGTTAGGTAGCAGGAGGGGTTAGGTAGTAGGTAACAGGAAGGGTTAGGTAGTAGGTAGCAGGAAGGGTTAGGTAGTAGGTAGCAGGAGGGGTTAGGTAGTAGGTAACAGGAAGGGTTAGGTAGCAGGTAGCAGGAGAGGTTAGGTAGTAGGTAACAGGAAGGGTTAGGTAGTAGGTAGTAGAAAGGGTTAGGTAGTAGTAAGGGTTAGGTAGTAGGTAACAGGAAGGGTTAGATAGTAGGTAACAGGAAGGGTTAGGTAGTAGGTAACAGGAAGGGTTGGGTAGCAGGTAGCAGGAGGGGTTAGGTAGTAGGTAGTAGGAAGGGTTAGGTAGTAGATAACAGGAGGGGTTAGGTAGTAGATAACAGGAGGGGTTAGGTAGTAGATAACAGGAGGGGTTAGGTAGTAGGTAACAGGAATGGTTAGGTAGTAGGTAGTAGAAAGGGTTAGGTAGTAGGAAGGGTTAGGTAGTAGGTAGTAGGAAGGGTTAGGTAGTAGGGAGCAGGAAGGGTTAGGTAGTAGGTAGCAGGAAGGGTTAGGTAGTAGGTAGCAGGAAGGGTTAGGTAGTAGGAAGCAGGAAGGGTTAGGTAGTAGGAGGGGTTAGGTAGTAGGTAGCAGGAGGGGTTAGGTAGTAGGTAGCAGGGAGGGTTAGGTAGTAGGTAACAGGAAGGGTTAGGTAGTAGGAGGGGTTAGGTAGTAGGTAGCAGGAGGGGTTAGGTAGTAGGTAGCAGGGAGGGTTAGGTAGTAGGGAGCAGGGAGCAGGAAGGGTTAGGTGGTAGGTAGCAGGAAGGGTTAGGTGGTAGGTAGCAGGAAAGGTTAGGTAGTAGGTAGCAGGAAGGGTTAGGTAGTAGGTAGCAGGAGGGGTTAGGTAGTAGGTAGTAGGAGGGGTTAGGTAGTAGGTAGCAGGAAGGGTTAGGTGGTAGGTAGATGGAAGGGTTAGGTAGTAGGTAGCAGGAAGGGTTAGGTAGTAGGAAGCAGGAGGGGTTAGGTAGTAGGTAACAGGAAGGGTTAGGTAGTAGGTAGCAGGAAGGGTTAGGTAGTAGGTAGCAGGAAGGGTTAGGTAGTAGGTAGCAGGGGTTAGGTAGTAGGTAGCAGGGAGGGTTAGGTAGTAGGGAGCAGGAAGGGTTAGGTAGTAGGTAAGAGGGGTTAGGTAGTATGTAACAGGAAGGGTTAGGTAGTAGGTAACAGGAAGGGTTAGGTAGTACGTAGCAGGAATGGTTAGGTAGTAGGTAGCAGGGAGGGTTAGGTAGTAGGGAGCAGGAAGGGTTAGGTAGTAGGTAGCAGGGATGGTTAGGTAGTAGGTAGCAGGGAGGGTTAGGTAGTAGGGAGCAGGAAGGGTTAGGTAGTAGGTAGCAGGGAGGGTTAGGTAGTAGAGAGCAGGAAGGGTTAGGTAGTAGGTAGCAGGGAGGGTTAGGTAGTAGGTAGCAGGGAGGGTTAGGTAGTAGGGAGCAGGAAGGGTTAGGTAGCAGGAGGGTTTAGGTAGTAGGTAACAGGAAGGGTTAGGTAGTAGGTAGTAGGAGCGGTTCGGTAGTAGGTAACAGGAAGGGTTAGGTAGCAGGAGGGGTTAGGTAGTAGGTAACAGGAAGGGTTAGGTAGTAGGTAGCAGGAAGGGTTAGGTAGTAGGTAGCAGGAGGGGTTAGGTAGTAGGTAACAGGAAGGGTTAGGTAGCAGGTAGCAGGAGAGGTTAGGTAGTAGGTAACAGGAAGGGTTAGGTAGTAGGTAGTAGAAAGGGTTAGGTAGTAGTAAGGGTTAGGTAGTAGGTAACAGGAAGGGTTAGATAGTAGGTAACAGGAAGGGTTAGGTAGTAGGTAACAGGAAGGGTTGGGTAGCAGGTAGCAGGAGGGGTTAGGTAGTAGGTAGTAGGAAGGGTTAGGTAGTAGATAACAGGAGGGGTTAGGTAGTAGATAACAGGAGGGGTTAGGTAGTAGATAACAGGAGGGGTTAGGTAGTAGGTAACAGGAATGGTTAGGTAGTAGGTAGTAGAAAGGGTTAGGTAGTAGGAAGGGTTAGGTAGTAGGTAGTAGGAAGGGTTAGGTAGTAGGTAGTAGGAAGGGTTCGGTAGTAGGTAACAGGAAGGGTTAGGTAGTAGGTAGCAGGAAGGGTTAGGTAGTAGGTAGGAGGGGTTAGGTAGAAGGAAGGGTTAGGTAGTAGAGAGAAGGAAGGGTTAGGTAGTAGGGAGCAGGAAGGGTTAGGTAGTAGGTAGCAGGAAGGGTTAGGTAGTAGGTAGCAGGAAGGGTTAGGTAGTAGGTAGGAGGGGTTAGGTAGCAGGAAGGGTTAGGTAGTAGGTAGCAGGAGGGGTTAGGTAGTAGGTAGCAGGAAGGGTTAGGTAGTAGGTAGAAGGAAGGGTTAGGTAGTAGGTAGCAGGAAGGGTTAGGTAGTAGGTAGGAGGGGTTAGGTAGTAGGTAGCAGGGAGGGTTAGGTAGTAGGGAGCAGGAAGGGTTAGGTAGTAGGTAGCAGGAAGGGTTAGGTAGTAGGTAGGAGGGGTCAGGTAGTAGGGAGCAGGAAGGGTTAGGTAGTAGGTAGCAGGAAGGGTTAGGTAGTAGGTAGCAGGAAGAGTTAGGTAGTAGGAAGCAGGAAGGGTTAGGTAGTAGGAGGGGTTAGGTAGTAGGTAGCAGGAGGGGTTAGGTAGTAGGTAGCAGGGAGCAGGAAGGGTTAGGTGGTAGGTAGCAGGAAGGGTTAGGTAGTAGGTAGCAGGAAGGGTTAGGTAGTAGGTAGCAGGAGGGGTTAGGTAGTAGGTAGTAGGAGGGGTTAGGTAGTAGGTAGCAGGAAGGGTTAGGTGGTAGGTAGACGGAAGGGTTAGGTAGTAGGTAGCAGGAAGGGTTAGGTAGTAGGAAGCAGGAGGGGTTAGGTAGTAGGTAACAGGAAGGGTTAGGTAGCAGGTAGCAGGGGGGGATTAGGTAGTAGATAACAGGAAGGGTTAGGTAGTAGGTAGTAGGAAGGGTTAGGTAGTAGGTAACAGGAAGGGTTAGGTAGTAGGAAGGGTTAGGTAGTAGGTAGCAGGAGGGGTTAGGTAGTAGGTAGCAGGAAGGGTTAGGTAGTAGGTTGCTGGAAGGGTTAGGTAGCAGGAAGGGCTAGGACGTAGGTAGCAGGAGGGGTTAGGTAGTAGGTAGCAGGAAGGGTTAGGTAGTAGGGAGCAGGAAGGGTTAGGTAGTAGGTAGCAGGAAGGGTTAGGTAGTAGGTAGGAGGGGTTAGGTAGTAGGTAGTAGGGAGGGTTAGGTAGTAGGGAGCAGGAAGGGTTAGGTAGTAGGTAGCAGGAGGGGTTAGGTAGTAGGTAGGAGGGGTTAGGTAGCAGGAAGGGCTAGGACGTAGGTAGCAGGAGGGGTTAGGTAGTAGGTAGCAGGAAGGGTTAGGTAGTAGGGAGCAGGAAGGGTTAGGTAGTAGGTAGCAGGAAGGGTTAGGTAGTAGGTAGGAGGGGTTAGGTAGTAGGTAGCGGGGAGGGTTAGGTAGTAGGGAGCAGGAAGGGTTAGGTAGTAGGTAGCAGGAAGGGTTAGGTAGTAGGTAGGAGGGGTTAGGTAGTAGGTAGCAAGAAGTGTTAGGTAGTAGGTAGGAGGGGTTAGGTAGTAGGTAGCAGGGAGGGTTCGGTAGTACGTAGGAGGGGTTAGGTAGTAGGTAGCAGGGAGGGTTAGGTAGTAGGGAGCAGGAAGGGTTAGTAGGTAGGAGGGGTTAGGTAGTAGGTAACAGGAAGGGTTAGGTAGTAGGGAGCAGGAAGGGTTAGGT
This sequence comes from Oncorhynchus clarkii lewisi, assembly GCF_045791955.1. NCBI lineage: Eukaryota > Metazoa > Chordata > Actinopteri > Salmoniformes > Salmonidae > Oncorhynchus > Oncorhynchus clarkii. Next base: position 1,283,791 of record NC_092177.1, on the reverse strand, counting down.
AGTAGGTAGCAGGAAGGGTTAGGTAGTAGGTAGCAGGGGTTAGGTAGTAGGTAGCAGGGAGGGTTAGGTAGTAGGGAGCAGGAAGGGTTAGGTAGTAGGTAGGAGGGGTTAGGTAGTAGGTAGCTGGAAGGGTTAGGTAGTAGGTAACAGGAAGGGTTAGGTAGTACGTAGCAGGAATGGTTAGGTAGTAGGTAGCAGGGAGGGTTAGGTAGTAGGAAGCAGGAAGGGTTAGGTAGTAGGTAGCAGGGAGGGTTAGGTAGTAGGGAGCAGGAAGGGTTAGGTAGTAGGTAACAGGGAGGGTTAGGTAGTAGGTAGCAGGGAGGGTTAGGTAGTAGGAAGCAGGAAGGGTTAGGTAGTAGGTAGTAGGGAGGGTTAGGTAGTAGGGAGCAGGAAGGGTTAGGTAGTAGGTAGCAGGGAGGGTTAGGTAGTAGGTAGCAGGGAGGGTTAGGTAGTAGGTAACAGGAAGGGTTAGGTAGTAGGTAGCAAGAAGTGTTAGGTAGTAGGTAGGAGGGGTTAGGTAGTAGGTAGCAGGGAGGGTTCGGTAGTACGTAGGAGGGGTTAGGTAGTAGGTAGCAGGGAGGGTTAGGTAGTAGGGAGCAGGAAGGGTTAGTAGGTAGGAGGGGTTAGGTAGTAGGTAACAGGAAGAGCTAGGTTGTAGGGAGCAGGAAGGGTTAGGTAGTAGGTAGCAGGAAGGGTTAGGTAGTAGGTAGCAGGGGTTAGGTAGTAGGTAGCGGGGAGGGTTAGCTGGTAGGGAGCAGGAAGGGTTAGGTAGTAGGTAGCAGGGAGGGTTAGGTAGTAGGGAGCAGGAAGGGTTAGGTAGTAGGTAGCAGGGAGGGTTAGGTAGTAGGGAGCAGGAAGGGTTAGGTAGTAGGTAGCAGGGAGGGTTAGGTAGTAGGTAGCAGGGAGGGTTAGGTAGTAGGGAGCAGGAAGGGTTAGGTAGTAGGTAGCAGGGAGGGTTAGGTAGTAGGGAGCAGGAAGGGTTAGGTAGTAGGTAGCAGGGAGGGTTAGGTAGTAGGTAGCAGGGAGGGTTAGGTAGTAGGTAGCAGGGAGGGTTAGGTAGTAGGGAGCAGGAAGGGTTAGGTAGTAGGTAGCAGGAAGGGTTAGGTAGCAGGAGGGTTTAGGTAGTAGGTAGCAGGGGTTAGGTAGTAGGTAGCAGGGAGGGTTAGGTAGTAGGGAGCAGGAATGGTTAGGTAGTAGGTAGGAGGGGTTAGGTAGTAGGTAGCTGGAAGGGTTAGGTAGTAGGTAACAGGAAGGGTTAGGTAGTACGTAGCAGGAATGGTTAGGTAGTAGGTAGCAGGGAGGGTTAGGTAGTAGGAAGCAGGAAGGGTTAGGTAGTAGGTAGCAGGGAGGGTTAGGTAGTAGGGAGCAGGGAGGGTTAGGTAGTAGGAAGGGTTAGGTAGTAGGGAGCAGGAAGGGTTAGGTAGTAGGTAACAGGGAGGGTTAGGTAGTAGGTAGCAGGGAGGGTTAGGTAGTAGGAAGCAGGAAGGGTTAGGTAGTAGGTAGTAGGGAGGGTTAGGTAGTAGGGAGCAGGAAGGGTTAGGTAGTAGGTAGCAAGAAGTGTTAGGTAGTAGGTAGGAGGGGTTAGGTAGTAGGTAGCAGGGAGGGTTCGGTAGTACGTAGGAGGGGTTAGGTAGTAGGTAGCAGGGAGGGTTAGGTAGTAGGGAGCAGGAAGGGTTAGTAGGTAGGAGGGGTTAGGTAGTAGGTAACAGGAAGAGCTAGGTTGTAGGGAGCAGGAAGGGTTAGGTAGTAGGTAGCAGGAAGGGTTAGGTAGTAGGTAGCAGGGGTTAGGTAGTAGGTAGCGGGGAGGGTTAGCTGGTAGGGAGCAGGAAGGGTTAGGTAGTAGGTAGCAGGGAGGGTTAGGTAGTAGGGAGCAGGAAGGGTTAGGTAGTAGGTAGCAGGGAGGGTTAGGTAGTAGGGAGCAGGAAGGGTTAGGTAGTAGGTAGCAGGGAGGGTTAGGTAGTAGGTAGCAGGGAGGGTTAGGTAGTAGGGAGCAGGAAGGGTTAGGTAGTAGGTAGCAGGGAGGGTTAGGTAGTAGGGAGCAGGAAGGGTTAGGTAGTAGGTAGCAGGGAGGGTTAGGTAGTAGGTAGCAGGGAGGGTTAGGTAGTAGGTAGCAGGGAGGGTTAGGTAGTAGGGAGCAGGAAGGGTTAGGTAGTAGGTAGCAGGAAGGGTTAGGTAGCAGGAGGGTTTAGGTAGTAGGTAGCAGGGGTTAGGTAGTAGGTAGCAGGGAGGGTTAGGTAGTAGGGAGCAGGAATGGTTAGGTAGTAGGTAGGAGGGGTTAGGTAGTAGGTAGCTGGAAGGGTTAGGTAGTAGGTAACAGGAAGGGTTAGGTAGTACGTAGCAGGAATGGTTAGGTAGTAGGTAGCAGGGAGGGTTAGGTAGTAGGAAGCAGGAAGGGTTAGGTAGTAGGTAGCAGGGAGGGTTAGGTAGTAGGGAGCAGGAAGGGTTAGGTAGTAGGTAACAGGGAGGGTTAGGTAGTAGGTAGCAGGGAGGGTTAGGTAGTAGGAAGCAGGAAGGGTTAGGTAGTAGGTAGTAGGGAGGGTTAGGTAGTAGGGAGCAGGAAGGGTTAGGTAGTAGGTAGCAGGGAGGGTTAGGTAGTAGGTAGCAGGGGTTAGGTAGTAGGTAGCAGGGAGGGTTCGGTAGTACGTAGGAGGGGTTAGGTAGTAGGTAGCAGGGAGGGTTAGGTAGTAGGGAGCAGGAAGGGTTAGTAGGTAGGAGGGGTTAGGTAGTAGGTAACAGGAAGAGCTAGGTTGTAGGGAGCAGGAAGGGTTAGGTAGTAGGTAGCAGGAAGGGTTAGGTAGTAGGTAGCAGGGGTTAGGTAGTAGGTAGCGGGGAGGGTTAGCTGGTAGGGAGCAGGAAGGGTTAGGTAGTAGGTAGCAGGGAGGGTTAGGTAGTAGGGAGCAGGAAGGGTTAGGTAGTAGGTAGCAGGGAGGGTTAGGTAGTAGGGAGCAGGAAGGGTTAGGTAGTAGGTAGCAGGGAGGGTTAGGTAGTAGGTAGCAGGGAGGGTTAGGTAGTAGGGAGCAGGAAGGGTTAGGTAGTAGGTAGCAGGGAGGGTTAGGTAGTAGGGAGCAGGAAGGGTTAGGTAGTAGGTAGCAGGGAGGGTTAGGTAGTAGGTAGCAGGGAGGGTTAGGTAGTAGGTAGCAGGGAGGGTTAGGTAGTAGGAAGGGTTAGGTAGTAGGTAGCAGGAGGGGTTAGGTAGTAGGTAGCAGGAAGGGTTAGGTAGTAGGTTGCTGGAAGGGTTAGGTAGCAGGAAGGGCTAGGACGTAGGTAGCAGGAGGGGTTAGGTAGTAGGTAGCAGGAAGGGTTAGGTAGTAGGGAGCAGGAAGGGTTAGGTAGTAGGTAGCAGGAAGGGTTAGGTAGTAGGTAGGAGGGGTTAGGTAGTAGGTAGTAGGGAGGGTTAGGTAGTAGGGAGCAGGAAGGGTTAGGTAGTAGGTAGCAGGAGGGGTTAGGTAGTAGGTAGGAGGGGTTAGGTAGCAGGAAGGGCTAGGACGTAGGTAGCAGGAGGGGTTAGGTAGTAGGTAGCAGGAAGGGTTAGGTAGTAGGGAGCAGGAAGGGTTAGGTAGTAGGTAGCAGGAAGGGTTAGGTAGTAGGTAGGAGGGGTTAGGTAGTAGGTAGCGGGGAGGGTTAGGTAGTAGGGAGCAGGAAGGGTTAGGTAGTAGGTAGCAGGAAGGGTTAGGTAGTAGGTAGGAGGGGTTAGGTAGTAGGTAGCAAGAAGTGTTAGGTAGTAGGTAGGAGGGGTTAGGTAGTAGGTAGCAGGGAGGGTTCGGTAGTACGTAGGAGGGGTTAGGTAGTAGGTAGCAGGGAGGGTTAGGTAGTAGGGAGCAGGAAGGGTTAGTAGGTAGGAGGGGTTAGGTAGTAGGTAACAGGAAGGGTTAGGTAGTAGGGAGCAGGAAGGGTTAGGTAGTAGGTAGCAGGAAGGGTTAGGTAGTAGGTAGCAGGGGTTAGGTAGTAGGTAGCAGGGAGGGTTAGGTAGTAGGGAGCAGGAAGGGTTAGGTAGTAGGTAGGAGGGGTTAGGTAGTAGGTAGCTGGAAGGGTTAGGTAGTAGGTAACAGGAAGGGTTAGGTAGTACGTAGCAGGAATGGTTAGGTAGTAGGTAGCAGGGAGGGTTAGGTAGTAGGAAGCAGGAAGGGTTAGGTAGTAGGTAGCAGGGAGGGTTAGGTAGTAGGGAGCAGGAAGGGTTAGGTAGTAGGTAACAGGGAGGGTTAGGTAGTAGGTAGCAGGGAGGGTTAGGTAGTAGGAAGCAGGAAGGGTTAGGTAGTAGGTAGTAGGGAGGGTTAGGTAGTAGGGAGCAGGAAGGGTTAGGTAGTAGGTAGCAGGGAGGGTTAGGTAGTAGGTAGCAGGGAGGGTTAGGTAGTAGGTAGCAGGGAGGGTTCGGTAGTACGTAGGAGGGGTTAGGTAGTAGGTAGCAGGGAGGGTTAGGTAGTAGGGAGCAGGAAGGGTTAGTAGGTAGGAGGGGTTAGGTAGTAGGTAACAGGAAGAGCTAGGTTGTAGGGAGCAGGAAGGGTTAGGTAGTAGGTAACAGGAAGGGTTAGGTAGTAGGTAGCAGGAAGGGTTAGGTAGTAGGTAGCAGGAGGGGTTAGGTAGTAGGTAACAGGAAGGGTTAGGTAGCAGGTAGCAGGAGAGGTTAGGTAGTAGGTAGTAGGAAGGGTTAGGTAGTAGGTAGCAGGAGGGGTTAGGTAGTAGGTAGCAGGGGGGGTTAGGTAGTAGGTAGTAGGAAGGGTTAGGTAGTAGGAAGGGTTAGGTAGTAGGTAGTAGAAAGGGTTAGGTAGTAGGAAGCGTTAGGTAGTAGGTAGTAGGAAGGGTTAGGTAGTAGGTAACAGGAAGGGTTAGGTATTAGGTAACAGGAAGGGTTAGGTAGTAGGAGGGGTTAGGTAGTAGGTAGCAGGAGGGGTTAGGTAGTAGGTAACAGGAAGGGTTAGGTAGTAGGTAGCAGGAGGGGTTAGGTAGTAGGTAGTAGGAAGGGTTAGGTAGTAGGTAGCAGGAGGGGTTAGGTAGTAGGTAGCAGGGGGGGTTAGGTAGTAGGTAGTAGGAAGGGTTAGGTAGTAGGAAGGGTTAGGTAGTAGGTAGGAGGGGTTAGGTAGTAGGTAACAGGAAGGGTTAGGTATTAGGTAACAGGAAGGGTTAGGTAGTAGGAGGGGTTAGGTAGTAGGTAGCAGGAGGGGTTAGGTAGTAGGTAACAGGAAGGGTTAGGTAGTAGGTAGCAGGAGGGGTTAGGTAGTAGGTAGTAGGAGGGGTTAGGTAGTAGGTAACAGGAAGGGTTAGGTAGTAGGTAGTAGGAGCGGTTCGGTAGTAGGTAACAGGAAGGGTTAGGTAGTAGGTAGTAGGAGCGGTTAGGTAGTGTGTGTGTGTCAGTCTAAAAACCACTTCCTTTCCAACCGCTCCTCTAAAGACCACTTCCTTTCCAACCGCTCCTCTAAAAACCACTTCCTTTCCAACCGCTCCTCTAAAAACCACTTCCTTTCCAACCGCTCCTCCAAAAACCACTTCCTTTCCAACCGCTCCTCTAAAAACCACTTCCTTTCCAACCGCTCCTCTAAAAACCACCTCCTTTCCAACCGCTCCTCTAAAAACCACGTCCTTTCCAACCGCTCCTCTAAAAACCACGTCCTTTCCAACCGCTCCTCCAAAAACCACTTCCTTTCCAACCGCTCCTCTAAAAACCACGTCCTTTCCAACCGCTCCTCTAAAAACCACTTCCTTTCCAACCGCTCCTCTAAAAACCACTTCCTTTCCAACCGCTCCTCTAAAAACCACCTCCTTTCCAACCGCTCCTCTAAAAACCACGTCCTTTCCAACCGCTCCTCTAAAAACCACGTCCTTTCCAACCGCTCCTCTAAAAACCATAGGACAGAAAGCTGCAGCGCCAAATTAAAATCACAATGTAACCAACCTATTGTTGTGACCACCTGGACATAGCATTTGGATTTGAAGTACTGAAACCAAACCACATGATTTAAATAAAAAGTATTTTTTATAAACATGAAAAGGTGAATGTAAGAGGCGCTCATCATTTCAAATAGGCTACATGCTATATTAAACAGCATATAAACACTGTAAATAGGCTACATGCTATATTAAACAGCATATAAACACTGTAAATAGGCTACATGTCATATTAAACAGCATATAAACACTGTAAATAGGCTACATGTCATATTAAACAGCATATAAACACTGTAAATAGGCTACATGTCATATTAAACAGCATATAAACACTGTAAATAGGCTACATGTCATATTAAACAGCATATAAACACTGTAAATAGGCTACCTGTCATATTAAACAGCATATAAACACTGTAAATAGGCTACATGTCATATTAAACAGCATATAAACACTGTAAATAGGCTACATGTCATATTAAACAGCATATAAACACTGTAAATAGGCTACCTGTCATATTAAACAGCATATAAACACTGTAAATAGGCTACCTGTCATATTAAACAGCATATAAACACTGTAAATAGGCTACATGTCATATTAAACAGCATATAACACTGTAAATAGGCTACATGTCATATTAAACAGCATATAACACTGTAAATAGGCTGGCTACATGTCATATTAAACAGCATATAACACTGTAAATAGGCTACATGTCATATTAAACAGCATATAAACACTGTAAATAGGCTACCTGTCATATTAAACAGCATATAAACACTGTAAATAGGCTACATGTCATATTAAACAGCATATAAACACTGTAAATAGGCTACATGTCATATTAAACAGCATATAACACTGTAAATAGGCTACATGTCATATTAAACAGCATGTAAACACTGTAAATAGGCTACATGTCATATTAAACAGCATATAAACACTATAAATAGGCTACATGTCATATTAAACAGCATGTAAACACTGTAAATAGGCTACATGTCATATTAAACAGCATATAAACACTGTAAATAGGCTACATGTCATATTAAACAGCATATAAACACTGTAAATAGGCTACATGTCATATTAAACAGCATATAAACAATGTAAATAGGCTACATGTCATATTAAACAGCATATAAACACTGTAAATAGGCTACATGTCATATTAAACAGCATGTAAACACTGTAAATAGGCTACATGTCATATTAAACAGCATATAAACACTTTAAATAGGCTACATGTCATATTAAACAGCATATAAACACTGTAAATAGGCTACATGTCATATTAAACAGCATATAAACACTGTAAATAGGCTACATGTCATATTAAACAGCATGTAAACACTGTAAATAGGCTACATGTCATATTAAACAGCATATAAACACTGTAAATAGGCTACATGTCATATTAAACAGCATATAAACACTGTAAATAGGCTACATGTCATATTAAACAGCATATAAACAATGTAAATAGGCTACATGTCATATTAAACAGCATATAAACACTGTAAATAGGCTACATGTCATATTAAACAGCATGTAAACACTGTAAACAGGCTACATGTCATATTAAACAGCATATAAACACTTTAAAAAGGCTACATGTCATATTAAACAGCATATAAACACTGTAAATAGGCTACATGTCATATTAAACAGCATATAAACACTGTAAATAGGCTACATGTCATATTAAACAGCATATAAACACTGTAAATAGGCTACATGTCATATTAAACAGCATATAACACTGTAAATAGGCTACATGTCATATTAAACAGCATATAAACACTGTAAATAGGCTACATGTCATATTAAACAGCATATAACACTGTAAATAGGCTACATGTCATATTAAACAGCATATAAACACTGTAAATAGGCTACATGTCATATTAAACAGCATATAAACACTGTAAATAGGCTACATGTCATATTAAACAGCATATAAACACTGTAAATAGGCTACATGTCATATTAAACAGCATGTAAACACTGTAAATAGGCTACATGTCATATTAAACAGCATATAAACACTGTAAATAGGCTACATGTCATATTAAACAGCATATAAACACTGTAAATAGGCTACATGTCATATTAAACAGCATGTAAACACTGTAAATAGGCTACATGTCATATTAAACAGCATATAAACACTGTAAATAGGCTACATGTCATATTAAACAGCATATAAACACTGTAAATAGGCTACCTGTCATATTAAACAGCATATAAACACTGTAAATAGGCTACATGTCATATTAAACAGCATATAAACACTTTAAATAGGCTACCTGTCATATTAAACAGCATATAAACACTGTAAATAGGCTACATGTCATATTAAACAGCATATAAACACTGTAAATAGGCTACATGTCATATTAAACAGCATATAAACACTGTAAATAGGCTACATGTCATATTAAACAGCATGTAAACACTGTAAATAGGCTACATGTCATATTAAACAGCATATAAACACTGTAAATAGGATACATGTCATATTAAACAGCATGTAAACACTGTAAATAGGCTACATGTCATATTAAACAGCATTTAAACACTGTAAATAGGCTACATGTCATATTAAACAGCATATAAACACTGTAAATAGGCTACATGTCATATTAAACAGCATATAAACACTATAAATAGGCTACATGTCATATTAAACAGCATGTAAACACTGTAAATAGGCTACATGTCATATTAAACAGCATATAAACACTGTAAATAGGCTACATGTCATATTAAACAGCATATAAACACTGTAAATAGGCTACATGTCATATTAAACAGCATATAAACAATGTAAATAGGCTACATGTCATATTAAACAGCATATAAACACTGTAAATAGGCTACATGTCATATTAAACAGCATGTAAACACTGTAAATAGGCTACATGTCATATTAAACAGCATATAAACACTTTAAATAGGCTACATGTCATATTAAACAGCATATAAACACTGTAAATAGGCTACATGTCATATTAAACAGCATATAAACACTGTAAATAGGCTACATGTCATATTAAACAGCATGTAAACACTGTAAATAGGCTACATGTCATATTAAACAGCATATAAACACTGTAAATAGGCTACATGTCATATTAAACAGCATATAAACACTGTAAATAGGCTACATGTCATATTAAACAGCATATAAACAATGTAAATAGGCTACATGTCATATTAAACAGCATATAAACACTGTAAATAGGCTACATGTCATATTAAACAGCATGTAAACACTGTAAACAGGCTACATGTCATATTAAACAGCATATAAACACTTTAAAAAGGCTACATGTCATATTAAACAGCATATAAACACTGTAAATAGGCTACATGTCATATTAAACAGCATATAAACACTGTAAATAGGCTACATGTCATATTAAACAGCATATAAACACTGTAAATAGGCTACATGTCATATTAAACAGCATATAACACTGTAAATAGGCTACATGTCATATTAAACAGCATATAAACACTGTAAATAGGCTACATGTCATATTAAACAGCATATAACACTGTAAATAGGCTACATGTCATATTAAACAGCATATAAACACTGTAAATAGGCTACGTGTCATATTAAACAGCATATAAACACTGTAAATAGGCTACATGTCATATTAAACAGCATATAAACACTGTAAATAGGCTACATGTCATATTAAACAGCATGTAAACACTGTAAATAGGCTACATGTCATATTAAACAGCATATAAACACTGTAAATAGGCTACCTGTCATATTAAACAGCATATAAACACTGTAAATAGGCTACATGTCATATTAAACAGCATATAAACACTTTAAATAGGCTACCTGTCATATTAAACAGCATATAAACACTGTAAATAGGCTACATGTCATATTAAACAGCATATAAACACTGTAAATAGGCTACATGTCATATTAAACAGCATATAAACACTGTAAATAGGCTACATGTCATATTAAACAGCATGTAAACACTGTAAATAGGCTACATGTCATATTAAACAGCATATAAACACTGTAAATAGGATACATGTCATATTAAACAGCATGTAAACACTGTAAATAGGCTACATGTCATATTAAACAGCATTTAAACACTGTAAATAGGCTACATGTCATATTAAACAGCATATAAACACTGTAAATAGGCTACATGTCATATTAAACAGCATGTAAACACTGTAAATAGGCTACATGTCATATTAAACAGCATATAAACACTGTAAATAGGCTACATGTCATATTAAACAGCATATAACACTGTAAATAGGCTACATGTCATATTAAACAGCATATAAACACTGTAAATAGGCTACATGTCATATTAAACAGCATATAAACACTGTAAATAGGTCAGGAACCAGACAGGGAGCCTGAGAAGGAATGAAAATGAATTATTCAGGCTGGATTATTTTAAGGCTTCAGCCTACAAAGAAATACAACTTGAAGCATTTGGGAGTGTGACACAATATGTAGGGACATAAAACGCTCAGCATTTAAACAACATTTAGTTGTATTAAATTATTCAAGTCTATAAATTGCGCATAAAGGCTGTGACTCACTTAGAATTAAATACAAATAAATGAAAAATCCCTTATTAGTCTCAGTCTACAGTGTCTTTGAATTCACTTTTAGAAACGTGAGTCTGGCCAGTCTGGGGCTTCGGGCTCATGTGATGGTTTCTGGAGAGCCGGCCGGCAGTGGAGAACATCCTCTCCACACTTACAGAGCCACTGGGGATGATGAACACCCTTTGGCCACTGCAGAGATGCAGTTGTTCTTTTTCAATTCGTCTATGAGTTGGCCTTTTTTTTTTTTTTTTTTGTCAAACAACCCAATCAAAACGGAAAGCTCCTTGAAAGTGGGAATATGCAAGGCCTATTGGGCCAAAATGAATTACAGCCTATTGTATAGATAATACAACAAAAATGAACGAAACTTTAAAGATATCAGATTTTGGTTTATAAATACTTTGCTACAATGACACACTTAGTTATCTACCCACCTCATTCCTATATTTTAGCATGTGAAGGCATGTGCACGTAATAATGCTCCGGGACACGTGTCTTTTCAGTTTCCACAATGATTGTTTAGTTGTGGACACTACATCACCGCACCCCCTCTCTTGGTCCTCATCTTTCTAAGTCACCTTCATTTTGAACCTGTGTGTTTTAGCAGTTTCTTTATGAAAATATGTAGTGTGCTCCATGATAGTAACTAAAGCAAGGGGCTATTAGCAGCACACAAGTAGACTACAAATGCATGCTGAGCCGGGCATGCCCGGAGCTCCGTGAAGTGAGCGAGAGAAGGCTGACGCTCCAGCCTTCAGGAATGTCGCTCAGCAGCTCCACTCTGATCAGTCTGATGTGTTTTCACTGATATAGGAACCTACCTCATCATGCGGATGTGGAGAGCAGCATGTTTTTAAGACCGGCCCATGTTTATTCCATAGGGAATATTTGTTTACATAAATAATCTATCAATAATTTATAAAGGATGTATCTGGTTGTGGAGCTGGGAACCTATCAGTGCAGGCGTGGAGCGTCTATGTGACGTCCCGATGGGTTTAAATCCTATTGAGTTTAGTTACACGTGGCATCTCTTAACTTGCTGTGTAGTCTACTAGTGTGTGTAGGCTATGACTGTATGCTATGACGGTTCCTCTCTGCTGTGAATGTGATGTGTTTTTTTTCGCAGAGAGATAATATGGTAATCTATGTAGCAGTGACGACTAACTGATGGATAATACCTCTGACAGATGTCCCGAGCCAAGGAGGAACAGCGCATGCTTGGAGAAGCCCATGCAGTCTTCCAATAATGCTGTTGTATAACAAATATAACGTGTATATGTTGTTTATTTACGCATACACAGAGCTGTTATGTGTAGCCTATTTGCACAAATACAGCCCTCCATAGTAAGGCAAATAGAATAATAAGGTGCTGTGTGCCTGTGAATAACGACATAATTGAACGCGCTTCCTACCTCAGCTCCTGGTTGCAACCAAACTGCGTTTTTTTCCCTGTCGTGAAGGAATCTCTCTTTCGCCTTTTAGACCGATATCAGCGATGTCTTTCCCCGGAAACACGGACAGGTCTGCGGCATGATCCCGTGTTCTACAGCCGCCACCAGTACACCGGGCCTCGGGTAGAGGCAGGTGGACGCGCCTCTCTCTCAGTGATGGAGGAGAAGACAGAGAGATCATCCTCTCCCCTGCCGCTCCATTTTCAATTAGCCTACACAATGATTGGTATTCCAGGAACGGAGCTAGGGAAAACTAGGGATGTCAGTCAGCAGTGTGCCATGGAAAATGTAAAGGCCGTCAAGTCAGGCGGGCTGTAACTCCAGCGGGTCTGTACCTCTATGAGGAGTTTGATGCTGCCATTGTCACCGCTGCGATGGAGGTTTTGTCTTCCTTTTTTCCTTCAGCTGGACCTCTCCCCCTCCTTGCCGGGCACAGTGTCATAGATAAGCGCGCTCCTGCTCTGCTCTGCTCTCTCTCTCTCTGTCTTTTCTCTTCCACTCCCCCGACCTATGATGAGAGCGTGACACGCGAACCAATTGAATCGACGCAAGCAAGGCCACACACGCAGGCATTGCACACTGGACGCGCTGCGAGCATGCAGTACATGAGGTACCAGTCCAGAGAAGGGCGACTGGCGGGTCTAAATACTGTGTGATAATTACACTGGGACACTGCATAATACAAAATCATATATTATTACCTAGTGACATTCATATATATCATAGTCACTGCCAATGGGATGTAACCATACACTAATGTAGCCTGACATTCACATACATGAACAGTAAAGCATACACGATACATATTAACTGGTACCAAGCACCTAGTGTATGGACAGTGGGCCCATAAGGAGAGTCCTTGGGGATGTCCAAAATCACATTGTAGGATTTGTAATGAATTTATTTGCAAATAATGGTGGAAAATAAGTATTTGGTCAATAACAAAAGTTTCTCAATACTTTGTTATATAACCTTTGTTGGCAATGACAGAGGTCAAACGTTTTCTGTAAGTCTTCACAAGGTTTTCACACACTGTTGCTGGTATTTTGGCCCATTCCTCCATGCAGATCTCCTCTAGAGGAGTGATGTTTTGGGGATGTTGCTGGGCAACACAGACTTTCAACTCCCTTTAAAGATTTTCTATGGGGTTGAGATCTGGAGACTGGCTAGGACACTCCAGGGCCTTGAAATGCTTCTTACAAAGCCACTCCTTCGTTGCCCGGGCGGTGTGTCATGCTGAAAGACCCAGCCACGTTTCATCTTCAATGCCCTTGCTGATGGAAGGAGGTTTTCACTCAAAATCTTACGATACATGGCCCCATTCATTCTTTCCTTTACATGGATCAGTCATCCTGGTCCCTTTGCAGAAAAACAGCCCCAAAGCATGATGTTTCCACTCCCATGCTTCACAGTAGGTATGGTGTTCTTTGGATGCAACTCAGCATTCTTTGTCCTCCAAACACGACAAGTTGAGTTTTTACTAAAAGTTATATTTTGGTTTCATCTGACCATATGACATTCTCCCAATCTTCTTCTGGATCATCCAAATGCTCTCTAGCAAACTTCAGACGAGCATGGACATGTACTGGCTTAAGCAGGGGGACACGTCTGGCACTGCAGGATTTGAGTCCCTGGCGGCGTAGTGTGTTACTGATGGTAGGCTTTGTTACTTTGGTCCCAGCTCTCTGCAGGTCATTCACTAGGTCCCCCCGTGTAGTTCTGGGATTTTTGCTCACCGTTCTTGTGATCATTTTGACCCCACGGGTGAGATCTTGCATGGAGCCCCAGATCGAGGGAGATTATCAGTGGTCTTGTATGTCTTCCATTTCCTAATAATTGCTCCCACAGTTGATTTCTTCAAACCAGGCTGCTTACCTATTGCAGATTCAGTCTTCCCAGCCTGGTGCAGGTCTACAATTTTGTTTCTGGTGTCCTTTGACAGCTCTTTGGTCTTGGCCATAGTGGAGTTTGGAGTGTGACTGTTTGAGGTTGTGGACAGGTGTCTTTTATACTGATAACAAGTTCAAACAGGTGCCATTAATACAGGTAACGAGTGGAGGACAGAAGAGACTCTTAAAGAAGAAGTTACAGGTCTGTGAGAGCAAGAAATCTTGCTTGTTTGTAGGTGACCAAATACTTATTTTCCACCATAATTTGCTAATAAATTCATTAAAAATGTGATTTTCAGGATTTTTTTTCTAATTTTGTCTGTCATAGTTGAAGTTTACCTATGATGAAAATGACAGGCCTCTCTCATCTTTTTAAGTGGGAGAACTTGCACAATTGGTGGCTGACTAAATACTTTTTTGCCCCACTGTATAGTGAATAGGATGCCATTTGGGATGTTGGCCCTTGTTTTGTCAGAGGCTGACCCCTGAAGCTGTATGACCTCACCCAGTCCCTAGAGGTACAGCTAGCCTGACCCTAACCCTTTAACCATGACTTAAACCAGTCATCTGACAGCTAGCCTGACCCTATCCCTTTAACCATGACTTAAACCAGTCATCTGACAGCTAGCCTGACCCTAACCCTTTAACCATGACTTAAACCAGTCATCTGACAGCTAGCCTGACCCTATCCCTTTAACCATGACTTAAACCAGTCATCTGACAGCTAGCCTGACCCTAACCCTTTAAATATGACTTAAACCAGTCATCTGACAGCTAGCCTGACCCTAACCCTTTAACCATGACTTAAACCAGTCATCTGACAGCTAGCCTGACCCTATCCCTTTAACCATGACTTAAACCAGTCATCTGACAGCTAGCCTGACCCTATCCCTTTAACCATGACTTAAACCAGTCATCTGACAGCTAGCCTGACCCTAACCCTTTAACCATGACTTAAACCAGTCATCTGACAGCTAGCCTGACCCTATCCCTTTAACCATGACTTAAACCAGTCATCTGACAGCTAGCCTGACCCTAACCCTTTAAATATGACTTAAACCAGTCATCTGACAGCTAGCCTGACCCTATCCCTTTAACCATGACTTAAACCAGTCATCTGACAGCTAGCCTGACCCTATCCCTTTAACCATGACTTAAACCAGTCATCTGACAGCTAGCCTGACCCTATCCCTTTAACCATGACTTAAACCAGTCATCTGACAGCTAGCCTGACCCTAACCCTTTAACCATGACTTAAACCAGTCATCTGACAGCTAGCCTGACCCTATCCCTTTAACCATGACTTAAACCAGTCATCTGACAGCTAGCCTGACCCTAACCCTTTAACCATGACTTAAACCGGTCATCTGACAGCTAGCCTGACCCTAACCCTTTAAATATGACTTAAACCAGTCATCTGACAGCTAGCCTGACCCTAATCCTTTAACCATGACTTAAACCAGTCATCTGACAGCTAGCCTGACCCTATCCCTGAAGACACTTGCCAGTTGGTCAGCGCATGCTCGGAGTACACGTCCTGGTAATCCGACCTTCTGAATGTTGACCTGTTTAAAGGTCTTACTCACATCGGCTAAGGAGAACGTGATCACACAGTCATCCGGAACAGCTGATGCGCTCATGCATGTTTCAGTGTTACTTGCCTCGAAGCGATTATAGAAGTTATTTAGCTCGTCTGGTTGGCTTGCGTCACTGGGCAGTTCTCGGCTGGGTTTCCCTTTGTAGTCTGTAATAGTTTGCAAGCCCTGCCACATCCGATGAGCATCAGAGCCGGTGTGGTATGATTCGATCTTAGTCTTGTTGTCACGACTTCAGCCGAAATCGGTCCCTCTCCTTGTTCGGGAGGTGTTCTGCGGTCGACGTCACCGGCTTTCTAGCCATCGCCGGTCCACTTTTCATTTGTTTTGTCTTATACACCTGATTTCAATTCCCCAATTACTTGTTCATTATTTAACCCTCTGTTCCCCCATGTTTGTTTGTGAGTAATTGTTTATTGTAAGACGGTCCGTATTTTGCATTTGTGTTTTTGAGTAAATACAGTGCCTTGCGAAAGTATTCGGCCCCCTTGAACTTTGCGACCTTTTGCCAAATTTCAGGCTGCAAACATAAAGATATAAAACTGTATTTTTTTGTGAAGAATCAACAACAAGTGGGACACAATCATGAAGTGGAACGACATTTATTGGATATTTCAAACTTTTTTAACAAATCCAAAACTGAAAAATTGGGCGTGCAAAATTATTCAGCCCCCTTAAGTTAATACTTTGTAGCGCCACCTTTTGCTGCGATTACAGCTGTAAGTCGCTTGGGGTATGTCTCTATCAGTTTTGCACATAGAGAGACTGAAATTTTTTCCCATTCCTCCTTGTAAAACAGCTCGAGCTCAGTGAGGTTGGATGGAGAGCATTTGTGAACAGCAGTTTTCAGTTCTTTCCACAGATTCTCGATTGGATTCAGGTCTGGACTTTGACTTGGCCATTCTAACACCTGGATATGTTTATTTTTGAACCATTCCATTGTAGATTTTGCTTTATGTTTTGGATCATTGTCTTGTTGGAAGACAAATCTCCGTCCCAGTCTCAGGTCTTTTGCAGACTCCATCAGGTTTTCTTCCAGAATGGTCCTGTATTTGGCTCCATCCATCTTCCCATCAATTTTAACCATCTTCCCTGTCCCTGCTGAAGAAAAGCAGGCCCAAACCATGATGCTGCCACCACCATGTTTGACAGTGGGGATGGTGTGTTCAGCTGTGTTGCTTTTACGCCAAACATAACGTTTTGCATTGTTGCCAAAAAGTTCAATTTTGGTTTCATCTGACCAGAGCACCTTCTTCCACATGTTTGGTGTGTCTCCCAGGTGGCTTGTGGCAAACTTTAAACGACACCTTTTATGGATATCTTTAAGAAATGGCTTTCTTCTTGCCACTCTTCCATAAAGGCCAGATTTGTGCAATATACTGATTGTTGTCCTATGGACAGTCTCCCACCTCAGCTGTAGATCTCTGCAGTTCATCCAGAGTGATCATGGGCCTCTTGGCTGCATCTCTGATCAGTCTTCTCCTTGTATGAGCTGAACGTTTAGAGGGACGGCCAGGTCTTGGTAGATTTGCAGTGGTCTGATACTCCTTCCATTTAAATATTATCGCTTGCACAGTGCTCCTTGGGATGTTTAAAGCTTGGGAAATATTTTTGTATCCAAATCCGGCTTTAAACTTCTTCACAACAGTATCTCGTACCTGCCTGGTGTGTTCCTTGTTCTTCATGATGCTCTCTGCGCTTTTAACGGACCTCTGAGACTATCACAGTGCAGGTGCATTTATACAGAGACTTGATTACACACAGGTGGATTGTATTTATCATCATTAGTCATTTAGGTCAACATTGGATCATTCAGAGATCCTCACTGAACTTCTGGAGAGAGTTTGCTGCACTGAAAGTAAAGGGGCTGAATAATTTTGCACGCCCAATTTTTCAGTTTTTGATTTGTTAAAAAAGTTTGAAAAATCCAATAAATGTCGTTCCACTTCATGATTGTGTCCCACATGTTGTTGATTCTTCACAAAAAATACAGTTTTATATCTTTATGTTTGAAGCCTGAAATGTGGCAAAAGGTCGCAAAGTTCAAGGGGGCCGAATACTTTCGCAAGGCACTGTATACATTGATTACTCATATCTGCTGTCCTGCGCCTGACTCTCTATACCAGCTACACACAGGATGTCTTTACAGAATTACTCACCTGAGATGGAGTCAGCAGGAGCAGACGACCCCCCTTTTGCGGTCGAAGAGTGCGTCACGAGACCATGTTACAACGTCTGGGCACCGCCATGGATCGCGTGCTGCAGACAATGGATAGAAAGGAGAGAGGAGGTCCTCCAACGCCTCCACCAATGCCACTACCGCCAACCCCACTGTCCACCCCTCCTTCACCCGGTTCCAGCGGGATTCGGCTTGTGCTACCGAGGGAGCATGATGGGACGGCTGCCGGATGCCAGGGGTTCCTACTACAGCTGGAGCTCTACTTCGTGACCGTCCACCCGGCTCCTTCGGGACGTGAGAGCGTGTCCGCCCTCCTCTCCTGCCTCTCAGGCAAAGCCCTGGAGTGGGCCAACGCCGTATGGAGTGAGGGAGACGCGGCGTTGGACCATTACGCAGAGTTAACTGCCCAAAAGCGGGTGTTCGAGCACTCGCCCGAGGGTCGAGCGGCAGGTGAACGACTGTTCCGCCTGAGGCAGGGAACGAGGAGCGCACATGATTATGCATAGGACTTCCGGACCCTGGCCGCCAGCACAGGATGGAACTACAGGGCCCTGATCGATCACTACCGGTGCAGTCTGCGCATGGACGTCCGTCGGAAGTTGGCTTGCCGAGACACCACCCTCACATTGGACCAGCTGGTGGACCTGTCCATCCGGCTGGACAACCTGCTGACTACCCATGGACGACCGGATCGGGGCCTGTCAGTTCCATCCCCGAGCACCTCCGCTCCGACACCCATGGAGCTGGGAGGTGCTGCACTTAGGGCGACCGGAGGGTCATTCCCTGCACCATCTGTGGCCGCAGAGGGCACACTGCTGGTCGGTGCTGGGGGGTTCCTCAGGGAGTCGAGGCAGCAGGCATGACAGGCTCAGGCATCAGGCTCATCCAGAGCCCCCTGTTGCTCACATGTATGCGTTTATTTCATTTCCCCGCATTCCCAGCAGAAGGCGCTCGTAGATTCAGGGAATTTTATTGACCGTTCATTTGCTCATAGTTTAGGTATCCCCCTTGTTCCTGTGGATATGCCCTTCCCTGTGCGCGACCTAGATAGTCGACCATTAGGGTCAGGGCTGATTAGGGAGGCCACCGCTCCACTGGGCATGGTTATGCAGGAGGGTCACAAGGGGAGAATCAGTCTCTTCCTTATTGATTCTCCTGCATTTCCCGTGGTGCTGGGCCTACCCTGGTTGGCCTGTCATGACCCCACTATTTCGTGGCAACAGAGGGCTCTCAAGGGGTGGTCACAAGAGTGCTCAGGGAGGTGTGTGGGAGTTTCCATAGGTGCGACTACGGTGGAACGTCAAGACCAGGTCTCCACCGTGTGCATTCCCTCTGAATATGCAGATTTGGCTCTCGCCTTCTGTAAGAAGAAGGCGACTCAATTACCATCGACGGGAGGATTGTGTGATGAATCTCCTGTTAGATGCAGCACTTCCCAGGAGTCACGTGTATTCTCTGTCACAGGAGGAGACGGCAGCTATGGAAACATATGTCTCCGAATCCCTGGGGGCAGGGATATATTCGGCCCTCCACTTCACCTGCCTCCTCAAGTTTCTTTTTTGTGAAGAAGGATGGAGGTCTGCGCCCGTGTATTGACTATCGGGGTATCAATCAGATCACAGTGAGGTACAGCTACCCGCTGCCTCTCATTGCCAGTGCAATCGAGTCAATACACGGTTGGAAAATTGGATCTCAGGAGCGCTTACAACCTGGTGCGTATCCGGGAGGGGGATGAGTGGAAGACGGCATTTAGTACCACCTCAGGGCACTATGAGTACCTCGTCATGCCGTACGGGTTGATAAATGCTCCATCAGTCTTCCAGGCCTTTGTTGACAAGATTTTCCAGGATCTGCACGAGCAGGGTGTAGTGGTGTATATCGATGACATTCTGATATACTCCGCTACACGCACCGAGCACGTGTCCCTGGTTTGCAGGGTGCTTGGTCGACTGTTGGAGCATGACCTGTACGTCAAGGCTGAGAAATGTCTGTTCTTCCAACAGTCTGTCTCCTTCCTAGGGTACCGCATTTCCACTTCAGTGATAAAGATGGAGAGTGACCGCATTTCAGCCGTGCGTAATTGGCCGACTCCCACCACGGTAAAGGAAGTGCAGCGGTTTCTAGGGTTTGCCAACTACTACCGGAGGTTAATCCGGGGTTTTTGTCAGGTTGCGGCTCCCATTACCTCACTGATGAAGGGGGGACCAGTACGTTTGCAGTGGTCGGCTGAAGCAGACAGGGCTTTTGGTCACCTGATGGCTCTGTTTACCTCGGCTCCCGTGCTGGCTCATCCGGATCCCTCTTTGGCATTCATAGTGGAGGTGGACGCGTCCGAGGCTGGGATAGGAGCCGTGCTCTCTCAGCGCTCGGGCACACCACCAAAGCTCCGCCCCTGTGCTTTCTTTTCAAAGAAACTCAGCTCGGCGGAGCGAAACTATGATGTTGGGGATCGGGAGCTGTTGGCTGTTGTCAAGGCTCTGAAGGCGTGGAGACATTGGCTTGAGGCGGCTAAACACTCTTTTCTCATCTGGACTGACCACCGCAATCTGGAGTACATCCCGGCGGCGAGGAGACTGAACCCTAGCCAGGCAAGGTGGGCCGTGTACTTTACACGTTTTGTTTTCACTCTGTCCTACAGACCAGGTTCCCAGAACGCTAAGGCAGATGCACTGTCCCGGATGTATGACACAGAGGAGCGGTCCATGGATCACACTCCCATACTTCCGGCCTCTTGCCTGGTGGCACCGATGGTGTGGGAGCTGAACGTGGACATCGACCGGGCGATACGCACAGAGCCCACTCCCTCCCAGTGTACAGCTGGGCGCCTGTACGTTCCGTCTGCTGTCCGTGACCGTTTGATCTATTGGGCCCACACGTAACCTTCCTCTGGTCACCCTGACATCGGTCGGACAGTGCGCTGTCTTAGTGGGAAGTACTGGTGGTCCACCTTGGCCAAGGACGTAAGGGTTTATGTTTCCTCCCGCTCGGTGTGCGCCCAGTGCAAGGCTCCCAGGCACCTGCCCAGAGGGAAGTTACAACCCTAACCCGTTCCACAACGGCCGTGGTTGCACCTGTCGGTGGACTTCCTGACGAATCTTCCTCCCTCACAGGGCAACACCACGATTCTGGTCGTTGTGGATCAGTTTTCTAAGTCCTGCCGTCTCCTCCCTTTTCCCGGTCTCCCTACGGCCCTACAGACTCACGTCTTCTGTCACTACAGGGTGCCTGAGGACATAGACTCTGATCTGGGTCCCCAGTTTATGTCCAGGGTCTGGAGAGCATTCACGGAACGTCTGGGGGTCTCGGTCAGCTTCAGCTCAGGTTTTCACCCTGAGACTAATGGGCAGGTGGAGAGAGTGAACCAGGATGTGGGTAGGTTTCTGCGGTCATATTGCCAGGACCGACCGAGGGAGTGGGCGGCATTCATCCCCTGGGCAGAGATGGTCCAAAACTCTCTCCGCCACTCCTCCACTAACCTCTCTCCCTTCCAGTGCGTCCTGGGGTATCAGCCGGTTCTGGCACCTTGGCATCAGAGCCAGATCGAAGCTCCTGCAGTGGACGAATGGTTTAAGCGCTCGGAGGAGACCTGGAACGCCGCCCATGTGCACCTGCAACGGGCCGTGAGGCGGCAGAAGGCGAGCGCCGACCACCACCGCAGTGAGGCAAACACCGGGGGACCGGGTCTGGTTCTCGACCCGAAACCTGCTCCTTTGGAAGCTGGATCCGCGGTTTGTGGGGCCATTCAAAGTCATGAGGAGACTGAATAAGGTATGCTACAGGTTACAGCTTCCCCCCGATTACCGTATTAACCCCTCGTTCCATGTGTCTCTCCTCAGGCCGGTAGTTGCTGGTCCACTCCAGGAGTCTGAGGTGCGGTAGGTTCCTCCGCCCCCTCTGGACATCGGGGGGGCCCCGGTGTATGCTGTTCGAGCCATCCTGGACTCGAGGCGTTGGGCAAGGGGCCTTCAGTACCTCGTGGAGTGGGAGGGGTATGGTCCGGAGGAGAGGTGCTGGGTGCCGGTGGAGGACGTCTTGGACCCTTCGTTGCTGCGGGATTTCCACCTTCTCCATCCGGGTCGCCCCGTCATGGGAGGGGGGTACTGTCACAACTTCCGCCGAAGTAGGTCCCTCTCCTTGTTCGGATGGCGTTCGGCAGTCGAAGTCACCGACTTTCTAGCCATCGCCAATCCACTTTTCATTTTCCATTTGTTTTGTCTTACACACCTGGTTTCAATTCCCCAATTACTTGTTCATTATTTAACCCTCTGTTCCCCCATGTTTGTTTGTGAGTAATTTTTTATTGTAAGGCGGTTCGTATTTGTGGGCTCGCATATTTTGCATTTGTATTTGAGTAAATATACATTGTCCTGCGCCTGACTCTCTACACCAGCTACACACAGGATGTCTTTACACTTGTATTGACGCTTTGCCTGTTTGATTGTTCATTGGAGGGCACAGGGGGATTTCTTATAAACTTCCGGGTTGAGTCTCGCACCTTGAAAGTGGTAGCTCTAGCCTTTAGCTCAGTGCGAATGCTGCCTGTAATCCATGGCTTCTGGTTGGGGTATGTATGTACAGTCACTGTGGGGACGACGTCATTGATGCACTTATTGATGAAGCCAATGACTGATGTGGTGTACTCCTCAATGCCATCGGAAGAATCCTGTAACATATTCCAGTCGGTGCTAGCAAAACTTTAGTTTTAGTTTAGTTTAGCATCTGTGTCATCTGACCACTTTTTCTATTGTAAGGTGAGGGTATTCCTGTACATCTCTAGTGTCCTCATAATTAATCAGAGGTAGAGGGCTGAATATAGCCAACAGAAGATAAAGGGAAATCACACTGAATGTTAAGTTGAAACTATGTTTAGCCTTGAACCAGGTAAATCATTGACAACATTCTCTTTTCCAGTAATAACCTGAACAAGATGAGACACTGTGCATTCTCATGGCAGGTGTGGGTTCACGTTAACTCATATCAGAGGTGGTGTGCACAACACACCACACAACACACCTTCATAGGATATTGTTCTCTCCTGTGGTTGGTTGTTGCAATAGATAAGTTGTGTTTGAATTGTGTCTTCAAATAACACACAAGCTGGTTGGAAGTACCAAGACCTGATGATCGCCATAGTAACAAATTATGACGACAATGATTGTTTTAAAATACCTTCCCAGCTCAAGGAAAATATTCTAAGGCTGGCAACAAGGTAGAGGGACCAATTGGGCTGGTGAATGAATCTAAAGGACATGGCAGCAATATGGGAGGGTCACCTCACTGGGCTGGTGAATGAATCTAAAGGACATGGCAGCAACATGGGGGGGGTCACCTCACTGGGCTGGTGAATGAATCTAAAGGAAATGGCAGCAACATGGGGGGGGGTCATCTCACTGGGCTGGTGAATGAATCTAAAGGAAATGGCAGCAACATGGGGGGGGTCATCTCACTGGGCTGGTGAATGAATCTAAAGGGCATGGCAACAACATGGGGGGGTCACCTCACTGGGGAGAAAATGAACTGTGAACTGAGGAGACTATGGGGAGTAGTTAGGACAGTTAGTAAAGTAGACTGGTAGGGAGGAAGTACCGGGCCACCCCGTGGCATCACCAAGCAAACTAGACTGGTAGGGAGGAAGTACCGGGCCACCCCGTGGCATCACCAAGCAAACTAGACTGGTAGGGAGGAAGTACCGGCCGTGGCATCACCAAGCAAACTAGACTGGTAGGGAGGAAGTACCGGGCCACCTCGTGACATCACCAAGCAAACTAGACTGGTAGGGAGGAAGTACCGGGCCACCCCATGACATCACCAAGCAAACTAGACTGGTAGGGAGGAAGTACCGGGCCACCCCGTGACATCACCAAGCAAACTAGACTGGTAGGGAGGAAGTACCGGGCCACCCCGTGGCATCACCAAGCAAACTAGACTGGTAGGGAGGAAGTACCGGGCCGTGACATCACCAAGCAAACTAGACTGGTAGGGAGGAAGTACCGGGCCACCCCGTGACATCAACAAGCAAACTAGACTGGTAGGGAGGAAGTACCGGGCCACCCCGTGGCATCACCAAGCAAACTAGACTGGTAGGGAGGAAGTACCGGGCCGTGGCATCACCAAGCAAACTAGACTGGTAGGGAGGAAGTACCGGGCCACCCCGTGGCATCACCAAGCAAACTAGACTGGTAGGGAGGAAGTACCGGGCCACCCGTGACATCACCAAGCAAACTAGACTGGTAGGGAGGAAGTACCGGGCCACCCCGTGGCATCACCAAGCAAACTAGACTGGTAGGGAGGAAGTACCGGGCCACCCCGTGGCATCACCAAGCAAACTAGACTGGTAGGGAGGAAGTACCGGGCCGTGACATCACCAAGCAAACTAGACTGGTAGGGAGGAAGTACCGGGCCACCCCGTGACATCACCAAGCAAACTAGACTGGTAGGGAGGAAGTACCGGGCCGTGGCATCACCAAGCAAACTAGACTGGTAGGGAGGAAGTACCCGGGCCACCCCGTGACATCACCAAGCAAACTAGACTGGTAGGGAGAAAGTACCGGGCCGTGACATCACCAAGCAAACTAGACTGGTAGGGAGGAAGTACCGGGCCACCCCGTGACATCACCAAGCAAACTAGACTGGTAGGGAGGAAGTACCGGGCCACCCCATGACATCACCAAGCAAACTAGACTGGTAGGGAGGAAGTACCGGGCTGTGACATCACCAAGCAAACTAGACTGGTAGGGAGGAAGTACCGGGCCACCCCGTGACATCAACAAGCAAACTAGACTGGTAGGGAGGAAGTACCGGGCCACCCCGTGGCATCACCAAGCAAACTAGACTGGTAGGGAGGAAGTACCGGGCCACCCGTGACATCACCAAGCAAACTAGACTGGTAGGGAGGAAGTACCGGGCCACCCCGTGGCATCACCAAGCAAACTAGACTGGTAGGGAGGAAGTACCGGGCCACCCCGTGGCATCACCAAGCAAACTAGACTGGTAGGGAGGAAGTACCGGGCCGTGACATCACCAAGCAAACTAGACTGGTAGGGAGGAAGTACCGGGCCACCCCGTGACATCACCAAGCAAACTAGACTGGTAGGGAGGAAGTACCGGGCCGTGGCATCACCAAGCAAACTAGACTGGTAGGGAGGAAGTACCCGGGCCACCCCGTGACATCACCAAGCAAACTAGACTGGCAGGGAGGAAGTACCGGGCCACCCCGTGGCATCCCCAAGCAAACTAGACTGGTAGGGAGGAAGTACCGGGCCGTGGCATCACCAAGCAAACTAGACTGGTAGGGAGGAAGTACCGTGCTGTGGCATCACCAAGCAAACTAGACTGGTAGGGAGGAAGTACCGGGCCGTGGCATCAGGGAGGAGGAACCATACAGAACGGCTGGTGTGTTATCCATAGAAAACGCAATGAATAATAATCTGGATCCTTCAAACTCAACTCCGGACCGCCAAGCCAGTACCACTTCGTGTTTTCATTGTTCCCCTTTAAATCGGGGACTGGTTTAGACCTGTGACACCAGGTGGGTGATTCCCCTTTAATCGGGGGCTGGTTTAGACCTGTGACACCAGTTGGGTGATTCCTTTTTAATCGGGGACTGGTTTAGACCTGTGACACCAGGTGGGTGATTCCCCTTTAATCGGGGACTGGTTTAGACCTGTGACACCAGGTGGGTGATTCCCCTTTAATCGGGGACTGGTTTAGACCTGTGACACCAGGTGGGTGATTCCCCTTTAATCGGGGGCTGGTTTAGACCTGTGACACCAGTTGGGTGATTCCTTTTTAATCAGGGACTGGTTTAGACCTGTGACACCAGGTGGGTGATTCCCCTTTAATCGGGGACTGGTTTAGACCTGTGACACCAGGTGGGCGATTCCCCATTAATCAGGGACTGGTTTAGACCTGTGACACCAGGTGGGGGATTCCCCTTTAATCGGGGACTGGTTTAGACCTGTGACACCAGGTGGGTGATTCCCCTTTAATCTGGGACTGGTTTAGACCTGTGACAACAGGTGGGTGATTCCCCTTTAATCGGGGACTGGTTTAGACCTGTGACACCAGATGGGTGATTCCCCTTTAATCAGGGACTGGTTTAGACCTGTGACACCAGGTGGGTGCAATTAATTATCAGGTAGAACAGAAAGGCAGCGGGCTCCGGACATTATGAAAGACATCAGACTGACAGATAATAGGAACAATCTGAGTCTCACTGCTCTTTATTCAGGTTATCACACAAAAACACCATGTTCTTTCTCCAATGCCTTTACATAATTATACACATTGTAATGTCTTTATTTCTGTTGGACATGAAGGTGAATTTGTACAACAAGTCCAACCAGTGTTCCGTTCTAACAAACGCGATGACATCATGCAACATGGGCACCGATCTGACAAATACAATTTAATGTTCTTACTCAGTCCCGGTTCTTACTCAGTCCCGGTTCTTACTCAGTCCCGGTTCTTACTCAGTCCCGGTTCTTACTCAGTCCCGGTTCTTACTCAGTCCCGGTTCTCACTCAGTCCCGGTTCTCACTCAGTCCCGGTTCTCACTCAGTCCGGTTCTCACTCAGTCCGGTTCTCACTCAGTCCGGTTCTCACTCAGTCCGGTTCTCACTCAGTCCTGTTCTTACTCAGTCCTGTTCTTTCTCAGTCCATCAGTCCTGTTCTTACTCAGTCCTGTTCTTACTCAGTCCTGTTCTTACTCAGTCCTGTTCTTACTCAGTCCTGTTCTTACTCAGTCCTGTTCTTACTCAGTCCTGTTCTTACTCAGTCCTGTTCTTACTCAGTCCTGTTCTTACTCAGTCCTGTTCTTACTCAGTCCTGTTCTTACTCAACCCTATACACCATGATGTCATCATATACAATATCTCTTATGCGTGGTTTGTCCTGAGATGATTGGTAGATGAACACTGCCTCTCTGTAGACATCAGCCAATGGCAGATAGGCTTCCTTCTCAGTCTCCTCTTCGGCCACCAATCGCCTTCTCAAGAGAAGCAAGGGGAGGGGCAGTCAGCCCAGGGTTTGTTGTGGCAGGAGTGAGATGGAGATGTGTATATGGCCCCTCCCCTGAGAGAGACTAAAGTACTGAGGGCAGGCTGTCAGTGAGTGAAGGAAGGAGGAAGGGAGGACAGGTATTGAGGGATGTCCTTGTCTCTCCTCTCCTCAACAGGAGCAGTTTCCACAGCCCTTGACACTGTTCATGATCTCCTCCTGTAGTTTCTTCCTCTCCTCCTCCTTCTGGCTGAGTCTCTCTGGCTGCAGTTCCACCGGGCTGTTCTTAATGTTCAGTATCTTACTGTTCTGAGTGTTCCACAGGTCAGCATACAGAGAGCCTGGAGTATCCAGGAGAGAGTGGTGGTCCCCTCGCTCTGCTATCTTACCCTGGAGGAGGAGGGGAGACAGAGGGAGAAGGACAGAGAGAGGGAGAGACAGAGGATTATTCTACTATAAAGTCTAGCTGAGTCCGACTAAAGTCCATGTAAAAAAGACTGACACAGAATGCAGTATTGAATGGGAGACATCGAGAATTAATTAGAATATCAACTCTACAGTGATGAATAGTCAACTCTCTGTCTCTCTGAAACCCTCCCTCTCTACCTGACTCTTCCCTACTCTCCGTCTCTCTGAAACCCTCCCCCTCTACCTGACTCTCGCTACTCTCAGTCTCTCTGAAACCCTCCCTCTCTACCTGACTCTCGCTACTCTCCGTCTCTCTGAAACCCTCCCTCTCTTCCCTACTCTCTGTCTCTCTGAAACCCTCCCTCTCTTCCCTACTCTCTCTCTCTGAAACCCTCCCTCTCTACCTGACTCTTCCCTACTCTCCGTCTCTCTGAAACCCTCCCTCTCTACCTGACTCTCGCTACTCTCCTTCTCTCTGAAACCCTCCCTCTCTTCCCTACTCTCTGTCTCTCTGAAACCCTCCCTCTCTACCTGACTCTTCCCTACTCTCCGTCTCTCTGAAACCCTCCCCCTCTACCGGACTCTCGCTACTCTCCGTCTCTCTGAAACCCTCCCTCTCTACCTGACTCTTCCCTACTCTCCGTCTCTCTGAAACCCTCCCTCTCTACCTGACTCTTCCCTACTCTCCGTCTCTCTGAAACCCTCCCCCTCTACCTGACTCTCGCTACTCTCCGTCTCTCTGAAACCCTCCCTCTCTACCTGACTCTTCCCTACTCTCCGTCTCTCTGAAACCCTCCCTCTCTACCTGACTCTCGCTACTCAGTCTCTCTGAAACCCTCCCTCTCTTCCCTCTCTACCTGACTCTTCCCTACTCTCTGTCTCTCTGAAACCCTCCCTCTCTACCTGACTCTTCCCTACTCTCCGTCTCTCTGAAACCCTCCCTCTCTACCTGACTCTTGCTACTCTCCGTCTCTCTGAAACCCTCCCTCTCTACCTGACTCTTGCTACTCTCCGTCTCTCTGAAACCCTCCCTCTCTACCTGACTCTTCCCTACTCTCAGTCTCTCTGAAACCCTCCCTCTCTTCCCTACTCTCTGTCTCTCTGAAACCCTCCCTCTCTACCTGACTCTTCCCTACTCTCCGTCTCTCTGAAACCCTCCCTCTCTACCTGACTCTTCCCTACTCTCTGTCTCTCTGAAACCCTCCCTCTCTACCTGACTCTTCCCTACTCTCCGTCTCTCTGAAACCCTCCCTCTCTACCTGACTCTTGCTACTCTCCGTCTCTCTGAAACCCTCCCTCTACCTGACTCTTGCTACTCTCCGTCTCTCTGAAACCCTCCCTCTCTACCTGACTCTTCCCTACTCTCCGTCTCTCTGAAACCCTCCCTCTCTACCTGACTCTTCCCTACTGGCACACGACAGCAGCACACCCCCCTCCCTCTCTCACCCACCCACCCACTCAGTAATAAAAGTATCCCACCCCCCAGGGAGCGAGGCAGAAGTGTTGGCACGGTGGGCATGCACGTAACTGACTGTTTCTAACTCTGTGACTTAACGAGCCAACACCATGGCGACACGGAATAACATGCCTCCTCGCCACGACGACCTTCTGATCTCTCCATCTGACGCTCTGCCTCTGCTCACGGGGGAACATGGAAAACATCACCAACAGCTTTCAAAGAGCTAAGACACACCACAAGACAAACCAAACTTCAACCCCCTCTCCTCTCCCCTTTCTATTCCTCATTCCTCTCTCCTCCTACCTCACTAGATTAATGTTGTAAGTGAGAACACTACCTCAATAGATATAGTAGCCAAAAGAGGTACATAACTAACTAAACTTAGCGAAGGTTGTTGAGAACCTTCGCTAAGTGTGTTGTTGAGAACCTTCGCTAAGTGTGTTGTTGAGTACCTTCGCTAAGTGTGTTGATGAGAATCTTCGCTAAGTGTGTTGATGAGAATCTTCGCTAAGTGTGTTGTTGAGAACCTTCGCTAAGTGTGTTGTTGAGAACCTTCGCTAAGTGTGTTGTTGAGGCATTTGACGATAATGATAGGATCGAAAGAAAGGGAGTGCTGCTCTCAGATCAGATTTCGCTATTCAAATCTTTCCTTAACACTAGAATTATTCCACAATACTGACGACAGATCAGCTCCTGGAGAGACATTAGGCCTACCACCGATAGTAGCTATTATTGAGGCATCTCATTCTAATGCCTATCCTATAATTGTGACTCGTTTCAGGAAACTAAGAGTATGTCGCGCGTGTCACTACTTCACAGGAGAACATGCATTCTGGTCAGAAATGCCTTCTGGAACATTTTAACTTTCATGTGCCTTAATAACAAACTTATATGCCATCTGTAAATATAAATACAATTGTTAAATTACGAGCATAGTTGGTTTTGCCTCTGAAAAAGTCAGAAACCTTCCCGCTAGCCATGATTGGCTGAGAAAATGGATGGGCTGAACATGCCGAGAGATGAGTTTGGATTGGTCTGTCACGAAGGACTGTCTATAATGAGCTGCTCAGTATGTTTTTAATAAATGTTATTTTACCTTTATTTAACTGGGCAAGGAGATTAATAAACACATTCTTATTTTTAATGACGGTTTAGGAACAGAGACTTGTTCAGCTTGTCAGCTCAGGGATTCGATCTTGCAACCTTTCGGTTACTGGCCCAACGCTCTAACCACTAGGCTACCTGCCGATCTACATACACCTACAGTATGTGACTGTCTGATCAACTACAGTATGTATGTTAATAGTCCAATGCTCTAACCACTAGGCTACCTGCTACCCCAGTGGCTGGGCCTGGCACCCCAGTGGGTGGGCCTGGTATCCCAGTGGGTGGGCCTGGTATCCCAGTGGGTGGGCCTGGTATCCCAGTGGGTGGGCCTATGCCCTCCAAGGCCCAACTATGGCTATGCTGTTACCCAGTCATTTGAAATCCATAGTACACGACCAAATTAATTAATTTAAATTAACTTATTTCCTTATATGAACTGTAACTCAGTAAAAACGTTTAAATAGTTGCATGTTCCATTTATATTTTTGTTCAGTATACATTCCCAGATATTATATGTTTGTAATTTTGTCAGAAAGTCGTTTTCATTGCAAGTTAAAGCGTACAGTTAGCTAGCTAGCTAACGTTAGTTGGCTGGCTGTCTTGCTAGCCAAAGTTACATGTATGATCTGTCATGACGTTGACCTGAGGGAGAGGTTTATGACCCCCATAAATACCTTTTCCCTTTTTCCTCTCTCTCTCATCTCTCAACTCTCTCTCTCAACTCTCTCTCTCTCAACTCTCTCTCTCTCTCAACTCTCTCTCTCTCAACTCTCTCTCTCTCAACTCTCTCTCTCTCAACTCTCTCTCTCTCAACTCTCTCTCTCTCAACTCTCTCTCTCTCAACTCTCTCTCTCTCAACTCTCTCTCTCTCAACTCTCTCTCTCTCAACTCTCTCTCTCTCAACTCTCTCTCTCTCAACTCTCTCTCTCTCAACTCTCTCTCTCTCAACTCTCTCTCAACTCTCTCTCAACTCTCTCTCAACTCTCTCTCAACTCTCTCTCAACTCTCTCTCAACTCTCTCTCAACTCTCTCTCAACTCTCTCTCAACTCTCTCTCAACTCTACCGATATGACTATTGAAAATCCCTTTGTTAAACATAGAGTCAGGGAACATCAAAAGTTTGGGGGAAAGGAAGCATATTTCTGTAATCCAACCAGTTGAAAAAATGCGTTGGTATTTAATGAATATGATGTCAGTTCGGTTGTCATCTGAGAAATTCTTATTCATGATAGTATGGCATAAACTGTATCTTGGAAAGGTTATAAAGGTTATAAACTATGGAACACACCCTTCTCTCCCTCCACTATATAAACCCTTTACGAAAATATAAAACTTTCTGTTCCGAGTACGCGAGGCCTGCAGCCTCTGCGTTAAAAGGGCAAATAACTTTCTATTCCGGGTACATTAGGACGACGATCCGATGTCAGAGGGATTCAGATAATGACTACAGAACGAAGCCAACCTCAGCGTGAGCTTTGGTTGCGAATGGTATGAACTTTGAACTCTTATTCACTACAGAAGTGATACCTCCTAGCCGCTGAGTTAGCAGCGGCCACTGTAAACATGGGCTAGGAAAGGACGGACGACGGATCCAGTCTAACACACAACGACGATACTACAACGTATCCAGTTTACCACAAGAGACATTCTTCCGAGGACAGGAAGATCTCTGTACAATATTTATCTTGCAGTCATCTTGGTTTTCAGCCTACAATATTTATCGTGCAGCCATCTCGGTTTTCAGCCTACAATATTTATCGTGCAGCCATCTTGGTTTTCAGCCTACAATATTTATCGTGCAGCCATCTCGGTTTTCAGCCTACAATATTTATCTTGCAGTCATCTCGGTTTTCAGTCTATACTCTATTTAATTTGCAGTCATCTCGGTTTTCAGTCTATACTCTATTTATCTTGCAGTCATCTCGGTTTTCAGTCTATACTCTATTTATCTTGCGGTCATCTCGGTTTTCAGACTATACTATTTTGCAGTCAAATTGACACATAATAATGTTGATTATGTGTTTAGTGGAGTTTTTTTATTAGAAAGTGACCGCTGATATCTTCAGAACAAAGGTGACCACAAATAAGCTTACATACAATTATCATTATCTTAATAACAATATCTAAATAACAAGTGTTTTCAACTTTACTGTTCTAGTGGTCTGAGGTAGTTGGTAAATAATGAGTGTTTTCAACTTTACTAACGATGGTTTTTATGATGCGGTCTCAAGGGCCTGTTCTGATGTGTGGTGCAGGTTGTCCTGGTGAATGGAAATTAAGATCAACCAAATGCGCCAGGCCAGGGACATTTTGGAAAAGATTTGGGACCTGAATGTTATTCAAGGTAGAAGAAATCGTTGTCTAATATCCCAAATCCTAAAACACGTCCAGTGATTTTTGTTGTTGTTGAAAAGTGGTTAGGGGCGGCAGGTAGCCTAGTGGTTAGAGCGTTGGGCCAGTAACCTACTTAATGTAGTGACAGTGTGGGGCGGCAGGTAGCCTAGTGGTTAGAGCGTTGGGCCAGTAACCTACTTAATGTAGTGACAGTGTGGGGCGGCAGGTAGCCTAGTGGTTAGAGCGTTGGGCCAGTAACCTACTTAATGTAGTGACAGTGTGGGGCGGCAGGTAGCCTAGTGGTTAGAGCGTTGGGCCAGTAACCTACTTAATGTAGTGACAGTGTGGGGCGGCAGGTAGCCTAGTGGTTAGAGCGTTGGGCCAGTAACCTACTTAATGTAGTGACAGTGTGGGGCGGCAGGTAGCCTAGTGTTTAGAGCGTTGGGCCAGTAACCTACTTAATGTAGTGACAGTGTGGGGCGGCAGGTAGCCTAGTGGTTAGAGCGTTGGGCCAGTAACCTACTTAATGTAGTGACAGTGTGGGGCGGCAGGTAGCCTAGTGGTTAGAGCGTTGGGCCAGTAACCTACTTAATGTAGTGACAGTGTGGGGCGGCAGGTAGCCTAGTGGTTAGAGCGTTGGGCCAGTAACCTACTTAATGTAGTGACAGTGTGGGGCGGCAGGTAGCCTAGTGGTTAGAGCGTTGGGCCAGTAACCTACTTAATGTAGTGACAGTGTGGGGCGGCAGGTAGCCTAGTGGTTAGAGCGTTGGGCCAGTAACCTACTTAATGTAGTGACAGTGTGGGGCGGCAGGTAGCCTAGTGGTTAGAGCGTTGGGCCAGTAACCTACTTAATGTAGTGACAGTGTGGGGCGGCAGGTAGCCTAGTGGTTAGAGCGTTGGGCCAGTAACCTACTTAATGTAGTGACAGTGTGGGGCGGCAGGTAGCCTAGTGGTTAGAGCGTTGGGCCAGTAACCTACTTAATGTAGTGACAGTGTGGGGCGGCAGGTAGCCTAGTGGTTAGAGCGTTGGGCCAGTAACCTACTTAATGTAGTGACAGTGTGGGGCGGCAGGTAACCTAGTGGTTAGAGCGTTGGGCCAGCAATCAAAAGGTTGCTGGATCGAATCCCCGAGCTGACATGGTAAAAATATGTTGTTCCTGCCTGTTCTGTCCCTGAACAGGCAGTTAACCCACTGTTCTTAGGCCGTCATTGAAAATAAGAATTTGTTCTTAACTGACTTGCCTAGTTAAGGTTAAAAAAACTAAAAATAATAATATATCCCAAGTATATAACTACTCCTTGAAGTTTGCAGTTGTATAAAATTGTTTTGTTCCCAAATGTTGTTTTTTACCCTTTCAGTGTGTGTAATTTTCTGTATTTATACTTGGGATAACGCTTTTCAACAGGAAAAGTTGAATTTAAAAAAAAAAAAGCTCCCTCCTTGGAATAATCACTATGAGAAGGTCTTCTTACCTTGTTGAGTACGATGATCTCATCTGCGTCTACGATGGTAGACAGTCTGTGAGCAATGAATACGGACGTCCGGTCCTGGACCAGACCCTTCATGGAACTAAGAATGTTCTAGAAGTACACAGAATCAACATGAAGTATTAGAAATAGTTCTAGAATGCTCTAGAATGAATTATTCGAAATTGTACTAGAATTTTGTAGAGAAACAGAGGAACATAAAGTATTAGAAACAGTTCTAGAATGTTCCAGAACAACACAGAAACACCAAGTATTAGAAATAGTTCTAGAACTTTCTACAACACAGAAACATTGAATGTTACAAATAGTTCTAGAAGGGTCTAGAACAACACAGGAACATGAAGAATTCAAAATGATTTCCAGAATGTTTCCAGAAAGTATTGTTTCTTTTGGCAAGGAAAATATCGATATCGGCCAAAAACGTCATATCGGTGCATCATTAGTTAGGAGCCCGTAAAATGGCAGCCATCCCCTACGGCGCCATTATTATGGAACACAGGAACATCAAGTGTTAGAAATAGTTCTAGAACACTGTAGAGAAACAACACAGGAACATCAAGTGTTAGAAATAGTTCTAGAACACTGTAGAGAAACAACACAGGAACATCAAGTGTTAGAAATAGTTCTAGAATGTTCTAGGAGTACACCGATGCCAATATGACAGGCAGGATATATATGAAGCCGGTTTCTCTGAGAAAATGTCATTAAAACCACTAAGTCAACACAGCAGCAGCCAGCAATATCTCCTGTCATCATCCCCCCTCCTGCCCACCCCTGTGTGCTCCTGATGCTATTTACATATGCCCATATAAAAAGCTTCACAATAAGAAAGCAGTACACATCTACATGTAATTCAGTATGAAACTATAACAGGACATGTGGCCTGTTCTCTCCAACTTCAGGGCACAGTGTACTCTATCTATCCCCTAACATCTACGCAGCTGATTGGTTGGTTGGTAAACTGAGCTGCAGAAGAGACAACAGCTGATTCTGTGTGGGTGGGTGGGTGGGTGGGTGGGTGTGTGTGTGTGTCAGTTACCTCCTCAGTGATAGAGTCCAGTGAGGAGGTAGCTTCATCATACAGCAGGATAGGAGGGTTCTTCAGTATGGCCCTGGCTATGGCCACACGTTGCTTCTCCCCACCTGAAACACACACAGCAAGTCAATAATACAGTCTTGAAACACACGGCAACAGAGACATAACAGCAAGTCAATAATGCAGTCTATTTGAGGTAGATATTTGAGTCCCCTCCCCCGACCAGGGTGTGTCTGACCTACCTG
This sequence comes from Oncorhynchus clarkii lewisi, assembly GCF_045791955.1. Taxonomy (NCBI): domain Eukaryota; kingdom Metazoa; phylum Chordata; class Actinopteri; order Salmoniformes; family Salmonidae; genus Oncorhynchus; species Oncorhynchus clarkii. Next base: position 1,249,108 of record NC_092177.1, on the reverse strand, counting down.
ACAGTTTGAGTCCCCTCTCCCGACCAGGTTGTGCCTGACCTACCTGACAGTATGAGTCCCATCTCCCGACCAGGGTGTGTCTGACCTACCTGACAGTTTGAGTCCCTTCTCCCGACCAGGTTGTGCCTGACCTACCTGACAGTTTGAGTCCCCTCTCCCGACCAGGGTGTGTCTGACCTACTGGTAGTTTGAGTCCCCTCTCCCGACCAGGGTGTGTCTGACCTACTGGTAGTTTGAGTGCCCTCTCCCGACCAGGTTGTGTCTGACCTACTGGTAGTTTGAGTCCCCTCTCCTGACCAGGGTGTGTCTGACCTACCTGACAGTTTGAGTCCCCTCTCCCGACCAGGTTGTGCCTGACCTACCTGACAGTTTGAGTCCCCTCTCCCGACCAGGGTGTGTCTGACCTACTGGTAGTTTGAGTGCCCTCTCCCGACCAGGTTGTGTCTGACCTACTGGTAGTTTGAGTCCCCTCTCCTGACCAGGGTGTGTCTGACCTACCTGACAGTTTGAGTCCCCTCTCCCGACCAGGTTGTGCCTGACCTACCTGACAGTTTGAGTCCCCTCTCCCGACCAGGGTGTGTCTGACCTACTGGTAGTTTGAGTGCCCTCTCCCGACCAGGTTGTGTCTGACCTACTGGTAGTTTGAGTCCCCTCTCCTGACCAGGGTGTGTCTGACCTACCTGACAGTTTGAGTCCCCTCTCCCGACCAGGTTGTGTCTGACCTACCTGGTAGTTTGAGTCCCCTCTCCCGACCAGGTTGTGCCTGACCTACCTGACAGTTTGAGTCCCCTCTCCCGACCAGGTTGTGTCTTACCTACCTGGTAGTTTGAGTCCCCTCTCCCGACCAGGGTGTGTCTGACCTACCTGACAGTTTGAGTCCCCTCTCCCGACCAGGTTGTGTCTGACCTACTGGTAGTTTGAGTCCCCTCACCCGACCAGGGTGTGCCTGACCTACCTGACAGTTTGAGTCCACTTTCCCGACCAGGGTGTGTCTGACCTACTGGTAGTTTGAGTCCCCTCTCCCGACCAGGGTGTGTCTGACCTACTGGTAGTTTGAGTCCCCTCTCCCGACCAGGGTGTGTCTGACCTACTGGTAGTTTGAGTCCCCTCTCCCGACCAGGGTGTGTCTGACCTACTGGTAGTTTGAGTCCCCTCACCCGACCAGGGTGTGTCTGACCTACTGGTAGTTTGAGTCCCCTCTCCCAACCAGGGTGTGTCTGACCTACCTGACAGTTTGAGTCCCCTCTCCCGACCAGGTTGTGTCTGACCTAACTGACAGTTTGAGTCCACTCTCCCGACCAGGGTGTGTCTGACCTACCTGACAGTTTGAGTCCCCTCTCCCGACCAGGTTGTGTCTGACCTAACTGACAGTTTGAGTCCACTCTCCCGACCAGGGTGTGTCTGACCTACCTGACAGTTTGAGTCCCCTCTCGCCGACCTGAGTGTCGTATCCGTGGGGCATCCTAAGGATGGCGTCGTGGATCCCTGCCAGCCTCGCCACCTGGTACACCTCCTCTGGCGTGGCGTTGATGTTCCCGTACTGAAGGTTGTAGAAGATGGTGTTGTGGAAGAGCACTGCATCCTGGGTAGGGAGGAGGGTAGAGAGACAGAGTGAGGGAGGAAACAGTACAGTCAATCAATACCGTCAGCTCAACTTGAGGAGAGGACACATCAGAGAGGACACATCGGGAGAGGACACATCGGGAGAGGACACATCGGGAGAGGACACATCGGGAGAGGACACATCGGGAGAGGACACATCGGGAGAGGACACATCGGGAGAGGACACATCGGGAGAGGACACATCGGGAGAGGACACATCGGGAGAGGACACATCGGGAGAGGACACATCAGGAGAGGACACATCAGGAGAGGAAACACTGTCGTGGCAGAATCAGAATTAGTTGGGTAACATAGATAAGATGTTTTATTTTCATTATATGCTTGTGAGTTACTTCTCATTTAGAATGTATCTTGTTGTACTATAGTGGTGGCCGGTTGCAGTTATCTGTTCTCTGTCAGGGTTCAGTTACTTGGGCCGCAGAGCGGGGAGGGGTCAAGCTTGTCTTCATATGTAAACATATCTTTTAAACCATGTGAAGGGATGATTGAGGGGGAACCAATTATCTCTTGGCTCCACAATGTCTGTGTGCCAGTCACTGTGTCTCTGTGATCTTGTCCAGGAGGGGGTGTATTTGATGTATACCATTGGGTGAGGTAATGGTGTTGGTCCTGAGTGGTACCAAGAGCGAGATAAGAACATAGTTTAGGAGACCAAAGCTGAATGATAATTTATAGCCAATGCTGTCTGGCTATGTGTGTCTTTGCTATAAAGGATCTCAGTTGCAATGTGTAAGGGACTCTCAGAGAATTCATTTATAGACACTGAATTGATCTGAGAGTCACAGGGTTGTGATGGAGCTCATATAATTAAAGATGGACTTTATGATAACTCTGACTTGTATGGTGATTTGCTCTCATGATTTGGTAAATACAGGAAATTTCCACTACAACACACTGAACAAATACACATGTGAAGGAAAGAACCTGTAGTTTTTATTCGCTTCCACATCTGCCCCCTTGTTGTGGGAGTTGATTGTTGTCCAAGTCAACTTAATAAACAATCAATAAATTTAATCTAATCAAGTTAGTTTTACCTGTGGTACCACCCCTACGGCCCGTCGCAGGCTGTCCAGTCCAACGTCTCTGATGTTCTGTCCAGCGATGTAGATGTTTCCCTTCTGGGGCTCGTAAAACCGGAACAACATACGCATTATGGTGCTCTTCCTGAAACAACACAGAACCATGATTCCTATGGTGCTCTTCCTGAAACAACACAGAACCATGATTACTATGGTGCTCTTCCTGAAACAACACAGAACCATGATTACTATGGTGCTCTTCCTGAAACAACACAGAACCATGATTACTATGGTGCTCTTCCTGAAACAACACAGAACCATGGTTACTATGGTGCTCTTCCTGAAACAACACAGAACCATGATTACTATGGTGCTCTTCCTGAAACAACACAGAACCATGGTTACTATGGTGCTCTTCCTGAAACAACACAGAACCATGATTACTATGGTGCTCTTCCTGAAACAACACAGAACCATGGTTACTATGGTGCTCTTCCTGAAACAACACAGAACCATGATTACTATGGTGAGTTCAAGGCAAGGATCTCCTTCTAGAGAGACATCAGGGACTGTAACATACTCATGGAATCATGGCTCTCTCCGGGTATACTGTCCCCGTCCATGCAGCCAGCTGGGTTCTCAGTACATCACACAGAGAGGAAGAAAGAACTCTCCTGGAAGAAGGGCGTGATAACGTACAGGAACTCAAGTCCTTTTGTTCACCTGACCTAGAATACCTCACAATTAAATGCCGACCGTACTACCTCCAGAGAGAATTCTCTTCAGTTGTAGTCAAGCCAATACCACAACGTCCCTCAAGGAACTACACTGGACTTTATGCAAACTGGAAACCACACATCCTGAGGCTGCATTTATTGTAGCTGGGGACTTTAACAAAGCAAATATGAGGAAAAAGCTACCGAAGATCAACACATTGCTTGTCATACTCGCGCTTCAAAAACTCTAGACCATTGTTACTCCCTCGCCCTCCATCCTCCTTCTCCCTTCCTATAGGCAGAAACTCAAGGAAGGACCCGTGCTAAGGTCTATTTAACGTTGGTCTGACCATTCAGAATCCATGCTTCAAGATCACGCAGACTGGTTTGTGTTCCGGGTAGGCTCTGAGAATAACATTGACGTATACAGTTGAAGTTGGAAGTTTACGTACACCTTAACCAAATACATTTAAACTGAGTTTTTCACAGTTCCTGACATTTAATCCTAGTAAAAATTCTGTCTTAAGTGGAGTCGCAATTCAACGACTCAGACACGAGACGTATGTGGCAAAGTCTACAGGAAACCACGGATTACAAAGGGAAAACCAGCCACGTTGCAGACAAGCTTTGAGGATTACACAGTGCCACCGACGCGGCCTGCTCCCGAGAACTGTGGGCTCTCCTTCTCCGTGGCCGAAATGAGTGAGACATTTAAGAGTGTTAACCCTCGAAAGGCTGACGGCCCAGACAGCATCGCTAACCTCGTCCTCAGAGCATGCGCACACCAGCTGGATGGAGTGTTTACGGACATATTCAGTCTCTCCTTATCCCAGTCTGCTGTCCCCACATGCTTCAAGATGTCCACCATTGTTTCTGTACCCAAGAAAGCAAAGCTATCTGAACTAAATGACTATCACCCCGAGGCACTCACTTCTGTCATCATAAAGTGCTTTGAGAGGCTAGTTAAGGACCATATCACATCCACCTTACCTGAAGATAGGTAACAACACCTTCACTATGCTGATCCCAAACACAGGGGCCCCACAAGTGTGCGTGCTCAGCCCCCTCCTGTACTCCCTGTTCACCAATGACTGCGTGGCCATGAACACCTCCAACTCAATCATCAAGTTTGCAGACGTCATATAAGTAGGCCTGATTACCAACAATGACGTGACAGCCTACAGGGAGGAGCTGAGGGCCCTGGGAGTGGTGCCAGGGAATAACCTTCCCTCAATGTCAACAAAATGAAGGAGCTGATTGTGGACTTGTGAGGTCTGCACAATGCAAATTACCTGCCCTCCAGGACACCTACACCACCCGATGTCACAGGAAGGCCATAAAGATCATCAAGGACAACAACCACCCGAGTCACGGCCTGTTCACCCAGCTACCATCCAGAAGGCGAGGTCAGTACAGGTGCATCAAAGCTGGGACCGAGAGACTGAAAAACAGCTTCTATTTCAAGGCCATCACTGTTAAATAGCCACCACTAGACAGCCTCCACCCAGTACCCTGCTCTGAATTGAGTCATTGTCACTAGCTGGCTACCACTCAACCCTGCACCTTAGAGGCTGCTGCCCTATGTACATAGACATGGAATCACTGGTCACTTTAATAATGTTTACATACTGCTCTACTCATCTCATATGTATATATACTGTATTCTATTCTACTGTATTTTAGTCAATGCCACTCCGACATTGCTCGTCCTAATATTTATATGTTTCTTAATTCCATTATTTTAGTTTTAGGGGTGTGTATTGTTGTGAATTGTTCGATTTTACTGCACTGTTG